>NC_054556.1:20266303-20406303 GCF_017654505.1 Polyodon spathula
TCTCATTGTTAGTAGGGGGACAAGAAGCAGACCATTTCAGTATAAGAAGTGTAAGTACAAAAATAAAGCAAGCACTACGGAGAATATTAATCGCAGAAGTCTACGAAGACCTGGCAGCACAAACATACAGAGCTGTAGTAGTATTGTTACATAATCCAAGTGAATATGGACGCTGTTTATCCCAGTTATAATTCAGAATACATGTTATAGTTACAGGTACTATTTTTCAGTTGAATGCCTGGTGATTTACTTAAAAGTGAGGGTCTAATTGATTGGCAGTATGGATCAGGTGTACTGTACTCGCAATTTTAATATTAACAAAAATGTGAATAGCACTTTATTTTTTTGGGAATGTCCCTATTACTTCCTGATTAATTTGTTCTTGGTAACAATAACTGTAGCTCAATAGTTAATAGATTTTTAAGTATTGGCCAACATTAACAGACCATCCAACATTCTTGTGAGACAGCTTTGCTTATTGTTGAAGCATCTTGATTAACTGTTAATGTAAGTGTCAGAATATAAACAAGGAATTCAAGAATAATTCTATTACTGGTGTAGATTCATTGGTTTACATTGTGTACTTCTGTTTGAGTTTATCCACATACAATCTTCAGATCAAATAACCTAAAACAACATGTTGGAATGTACTATTATGTTAATGCAAACTTCCTAGATAATGTAAACGTCATTCTCTCTGTACTATTTGAAGAAGACGGATGTTGCAATGTTGCAGCTAATTATTACAATTGTTAATTAGTGAGGATGGTAAAAGTATAGGTGAGAAAGGAGATTGTTTGTATGTTTACAGGACTAAAGAACTGCCTTGCACGTGACATTTCCTGTTGTTATAATATGTACAGTTTTTTAAAATCTATTTTAATATACCAGTACATCAAAATTAAATGAAAAAAAAAAACAAACAAAAAAAAAACTTGGTTGCAAATAAAACGTTTTACACTAAATTAATAAATAATCCGGCATCTAGCTCAGTTGAATCTCCCAGGACGCAGATTAATGTTGCTTACTGAAAAAGCCAAAAGCAGAGTTGTGTTACTTCCTACAGTCGCTGCTGTAGCCTTCATGCTGCATAGTGCTCAAAGAGTGTATTAATGTCAAACATCAAGGACATTTTAGAGAGAAAATCCCTTTTGATTTTTTTTTTTTTTTTTTTTTTAACTGATAGATGGTCTTCGGGAAGCAAATAGAATTACCAAGTTTTCTAATCAAGTCAAACTCAAATTGAGTTGCACATTTGACACACCTGACTCGATAAAACTACAGCAGTTGTCTAAAAAACAATGCTGCCAAATTCTTTTTCCAGTGATGTGTAGAGCAGAGATGTAAAGCTGCATTCTTAAAAGTGTTTACACATCTTTTACGTGGAAAAAAAGAACTATTACCTAGAAAATATAGCTAAGCTTGGTAGTTTTCAACATTTATTTCTACCAAAACTATTTGCCGTTATGAGTCACTTCTGCCAGCGAGTGATACACTGAAAATTAGTTTTTATTTGTTAAGTTAAATGTATTAAATAAAATGTGTATATGTATATGTGGTGTGTAGTGTTGTGACTACATCTTCTTCACAGTGAGCATAAAGCCATCAGTTATGTTCAAGGAATGTACAGCTAGAAAAACATTTTAGCTTTTCATCATTGTCAGACATCTGTGATGTAGATGGTTTAACAATGCTAATTACAGCTTAAATGCAGGTAGAGAGACAGAAATAAATGTGAAAAGGTAGCAAGCCTACCCTCTTCAATAGAGCATGCAAGCAGATATTGCACTATAATCGCCTAAGGTACAGAAATAACAGAATAACATGCGGCACCCGCAACCATTTGATCAAAACGGTTAAGAATTTCAAAGTTCATCTTTCATTCACTCCCCACTGCTTAAGAAAAATGAATTTCAGGCCAACGACATTCTAAAATAAAGACATTATAAGAACTACAATATAAATAGATTTCTGAGTGATGGGAGGACAATTATATCTGTCTTCCTGGCATTATAATCTTCCATGTTACACAGGCTGTTTTTATAATTTAGATGCAAAGTGATCATAAAGTGATCTGTCAGATATTCATAACTGCCCAATTTCAAAACGGAATATATATGGTGTTCAATAATTCATTGCATATAAAAATGATTCTTGTTTCCCAGCTGTTTACTTGTCTTTTTTCTGTCATAAAAACATGATTTGTAATTGGCTTTTAGTTTCACTTCATATGCATTCTTTCATTTTTTTTTTTTTTAGAAAAATCATATTTTAGATGGCCAGTCTTGTTACAACTAGTCTTTATAAGTAGCAGGGTGTGAATATATTCTTTAGCATTTTTATTTGATTGTATTAATTAATTAATTCATTTTATATATATATTGGTAAACAAAAAGGTTTCTGTTTTATGTACTGAACTACTGTATAATGATAACTTCTGTTCTGCAAGCAATGTCGCACAAGAATTGATCTTAAGCATTATTGCGGTCCATGTAATATTAAGAACTTACGGAATTAAAGTTTGTCGTTTTGAAAATATTGAAATTAAAATTGAGAAGATACCAGGTGGCAGGACAAATATCATATCCAGTCTTTCCGTGCATGATATGTTTGTCTGTCTCAGTTCATACAAACTGGGTCCATGATGTGCATCTGCCCATCTTTTCTGTCAGAGGTAATCAGTCACTCTTGTTACTTCTTTGTTAATCATCATTATAACATTATTTACAATGCATTCGCTTATGGGCAGTGAGCTGATTTGGGTAAACTAATAAGCCTGAAAACATGAAATTGTTCACCCCATAAAACAAGGTGTCCAATATTTTACCTTTGACTACCTTTCTTAATGCAAAGAAAAAAACCATAACGTAAGATGTAGCATGTTAAGTATTCTACACAATATTCTTCTCAAATAAACTAATTAAGGTGTATTATTTAAATACCTGAATAATGCATCTTGCCTTCTATGCATACATGTATTTAGTGGATTGGAGACCTTTCATAAAACGTATTTACCTCCTTTGAATTATGAATCAAATGCCCCTTAGCAATCCCCCTAATTGACTGAGCTCTTAAAGTTTCAGTTCTATCAGATTCTTATCCTAGTTCTGATACATGCTTGGATGGCTTGCTTATGATGGTATTCAATGATGTATTGGTTGGTTGCTGAAAAAAAAAAAAAAACTCTTTGCATAAAAAAGTCACAGTCAGCAAGACTGGACCTGAGGTTAACATTTCAAAGGGGTAATGTGTTTGGTGTAGCTGTGTCAATTACCCATTGGAAATGACTTTCTAACCTTACAAAAATGACAGAAGAGCACTGACAGAGAACAACCATGTCAGGTAGGCCTCTATGCATATAAATGTACCAATTATATAAATATGATTAATAAAACAAGTATTACAAGTTCTAGCATTAAAGAACTGTTTTCTATTCAAAGCTGCAGACCGTATGTTCTTTTATTTTTGTTTTTGATCTCATTTTGGAAGTCCATTTGCATTCATTCATTGACAGGGCGAGCTGCACTTTTACAAATGGGAAATAACTCAATTCAGGGAAATGTGTAGATTTTGTTAATTTATTAATAATGTTTGTATTTCATGGCCCCACACAGCTGAAAAGAAATGATCATGATACAAATCACGAGGGTGTGTATTCTTCTGGGGTTGTTTTGTAATAAACAATTAAAGGTCTGGGGTGTTTTGTTAAAACCAACCAACTTGTTTTTGTTTAATAAATTTGTTCCAAAATTTTCTTTTTTAAAAATACTTTTTTGACAATATTTGCTTTTGTTGTTCCCTAAATAATTTGTTCTTTTTTTTATTTTTATAAAGATTATTTGTAGAAATGACGTATTTTGCTTTTTGTTTGATTAAAAAGTATTTACTAAATGTTTGTCCTTATTCAGTTACCTTGAATTGCGGTAGAATAAGCTTACGGTGCCAATGCTTTTGTCTGCAACTATAACTACCATTATAAAATCCAACCATTATCGAAGCACGAGACAGGCTTTATCCACAGTCCTCTGAAGATAATGTAAAAATATAGCCAAGGCCTGTATAGGTCTTTATATGTCTGTCTGGTAGCTGTCTTTAGACATTAGATAATAACTTTGTGAGTGGTAACCATAAAGTGCTGAACCATACAAAGCTGGGTTGCTGCAAGATGATTTATCGCTGCCCTGCAGTAAATGTAGTTGTTGCTGCCCCAGTTCTCTCAATCAGGAGAAGGCAGTCTTTGAACATGTCTGTGCGTCTTTGCCAAGGTCAGGTGGGTTCTTGTGTACCTTGAACAGCCTCCCATTTTAATTGGCAGAACACAGCATGAAGGGAAGTGACTGTAGATGTAAGATGACAGCAGTGTTATCTGAAGGCAATGACAACTGCTTGTACAGCATTTATTATTATTATTATTATTATTATTATTATTATTATTATTATTATTATTATTATTATTATTATTATTATTATTATTATCTTTTTATAACATCCCTTATACCACATTTTTAGACTCATTATTCATTGTTTGTTACGGATACTTACACATACATGATCCTGGTTCATTCAAAGACATACTGAGGTGGTTCATATCCTGTTCGCTGCGCTGTTGATCTTGGCTGGGTTCCCACAGGGAGCGCTACATTGACTTTTCTGCTGTCTAGATAACATAAAAAAATGTTGCAGAATTGTTAAGATACATCATTTTAAGTTATTAAATATAACAACATGATTTCACTCTCAAATATTCTCCACGTTTCATAACATGACCCCGGGAAAATAGCAAATACATTTGTGATACAGCAATGAACATGCTGCTGCTCAGCCATTGATAGTGGGAACCTAATAAAAGCTGGAGCTGTTTGTATCAAGGCTTCACATCATTACTGATCTTGCATACTGAAGACTGGGATACACCCTGCCTTGCAGCATTAGACATTTGTGCTTGTCCACAGACATATAAATGTAGGGCCAAAGTGACTTCGGTCAAAGCTGGAATTGGGTGTGTTTCTGTGAGTGGCAGCTTTCGAATCAGCCTTAAGTAATTCACAAAGATCATAAAGGGTTTGCTTACCAAACCAATAATGCCTCAAAACATGTTCATTGGTGGTATCCATAAAGGTGACCCTGGACGAAAACATTTGTCCAGTAGGGTATATTCTGATCCTCTGCTGTTCTCTCTTCCTCAGCAACAAAAGGATCAAAGCCACCTTGCCTTTCTCTGATTAAAAATCCCAGTTTCGGCAGGGTTTATATAACACACATACATTTACACTGGTAACTTCAATGGTATACATTTACACATTGAAAATATGTGAGAATTGGCCTTAGCAAACTTGAAAAATCAGTTCAGAAAATGTAAATTTACTCAAAAACATACACGTACTTGATGTGAGCAGGCAGTTAGTAAAGTACATTTACTCCAAAAAAGGAACATAAAGTATAACTTTGCTTGGAAAACTGTAAAAATGTGTAGATTTACTCAAAACAGCCCTTATTTCTGAGTAAACACCTTTGCTAACATTGGAAAATCAGTCCCTTAATGAAAAGTGCGACTGCAGTCATATTAAAAATAAAATAAAACGTTGATGCTTATCCCTGCAAAGAGTATTGAATTAACTGGTTCTAAAAAAAAAAAAGGTTGAAAAAGTTTGGAAGTACTCTTTGAAACACTTTTGAAGATAGCCTTTGTTTTTCCCACTGTAAGGTTGACTGTGCTTATACAACTGTCTCTTCCCATCCTTTAAGGTTTTCCTGCCCGATTTTTTTTTCTTTTTTTTTTTGACATTTGGCATTCAGATCCTTTCTCTATTTTGTTTACAAGCCCATACGCTCATCCCTGCACTGGGAGCTGGTTAGAAAGCTCAGTGCAAAGCTCGTGTTACAGCTGCTTACTTATAGATGGATCATCTCACAGAATTTAATAATGCTCTTTTGACACATAGCCCAGTTTCTGTGTCTATAAATATACAAATAGATTTAATAATATAATATTGTCTTTTGGTAGAAATATAATAAAACAATTTCTGCTAGAAAACATAATAAAATAAAACAGATAATACAGGCTGACTTTCAAAGATTTTGCTCTGCTCCATTTTTTGTACGCTAATATGCTCATCATTTGCCCAGAATGTTTTGGCTATATGGACAACACAGATGTTGTTAAGCCCAATCATTGTGCTGGATAAAGCTAATATTGCTGATACGTGGAAGTGACATTGATATTGAATGAACATTTAAATGCATCATTGATGGTGTTCATTGTAATGGAAGATCTTTCAGCTTATCAAAGTGCCAGTTTTGCCTGCTTAGTAGCTGTACCCCATAACTCAAGCAAGTAAACCCCATTCATTACATCACCATTATACTGAATTTCTATCACTATTAATATGGTTGACATCATTAATTAATCATAGACGAGCACCTCCCATTAACTGCAAAGCTCTGATGGCTTTCTTTGTGTTTATTAACTGCGGTGTCGCCCACAGTCTTATTATCTCACAGGGGATGCATAACAGCTGTACATAATAAAGCTGTAAACCCCTGTACAGTTATGGCCAAATGTTTTGCACCACCTAGAATTTTAGAATTGAGACATAATTACAAAAAAAAAACAAAAAAAAAACCTGACAGGAACATAATTTAAATCTTATATTTAACATCATGTAATCAAAAAAACTGCAAAATGATATTGAAAAAGTCTACCGGAAGCCATAATAGTAGTACAGTATTTCATGTTCATTTTTAAATGTCACATTTTTCAATTTTTGTCAGTTTTTTCGTTAAGTAAATGGAAAACTACAAAGCGGTATGTAATTCAATACATTAACATAACATTATTCAGCAGGTTACATTCGACTTTATGATGCAAAACTAGTTAGTTGTATAGGGTGATTGTGACAAAGTGCCCGCCCCTGTGTGTATTTTCTGTATATGTTGCATGTGGTGTGTTAAATGTTGGTGTATAGTCATTGGTACACGGGATATAAACGGGTCTGTGTAACACGATTGTTTAAAATGTATATTTGTATTTAGGCACGAGGAATGGACAGCTCTCCACGTGCAAGTAAAAAGTAATAATATGTGAGCACGGGGAATTGCACTTTATAAATTCATGTGCAGTTGTACCGCTACTCCAACTGAATGATTGATTAGCAATCGCGTCTCGGTACAGCTGCATAAAAGCAACATGTTTTCACCCACTCGGGGTTGTGTGTTCGGTGAGTGGAGAACGGGATTGGAGACGGAGGTAAAGAGAATAATAATAATAATTGTTAAAAGAAGCTCGCCGTGTTTTGTCTGTATGGTCCGTTTTGTTTGTCTGTTTATTTTGGCTACCAGTGCCATGTCCTGTGCTGTTTTTGTTACAACCCTTTTATTTTCTGTTCTGTTTATTTATTAAATGCTGAGCGAGACCAGTCGCTCAGCTCCACCAAACTCCACCTCTTTGTTGCTTATTTCCTGGCTCCGGTCTGACACCACCCACTCCAGCCGTCTTTGTGACAGTGATGCAGAACTTTTAGCCATAGCTGTAGATTATACAATTGTAAACCATACAGGTGTACTACTTGCTATAATAATAATCTCATCTACCTCAAATACTTTCTACTTTTAAACCTACTAATGTTCTGTAACTACATTATGGGAATATTGAGTAAGTAACATAAACTGTGGGTTTCGTCTTGGTATTAAGCAGTTAAGGCATATTGTGGGAACATATATCAAAGTGACATTAACTGTGAAGTAATTGAATAGAACAAGTACAAGTGGTTCACTAAAAAAATAAACAGCCTAGAAAACGTGTTCTGACAGCAAGATCACTTATATTTTTCATTAAATAAACTGGTCTCAGAATACACCGGTTTCAACATGACTTAGCAATTTGGATTGATATGCTGTAGGTAATCTAGACGGTTGCTCTCACACACCAGCCTGATACACTTGGACTGAACAAGGAGAGATAAAAATACATTCCTCTCACCTTGTTGAAGGACCTGTTCCGAAGCAAGAAAGGAGCGGACATGCCGTGGTGACTGACACACAACGTCAGTTTATGTGTAGAAGCGCAGCCGATCTGGAGTCAAGGAATTTATCATGGGACCAAACGACAACCTCCAGGAGAGTAGAAGTGAAAACAAAGTTTGGAAAACTAAAAAGAAGAATGAGAAGGGGACAGTATGTGGCCAGTATGGAGTTTTTTTTAACCCTTGGTTACTAGCCCAGTCTCCTGCCTCTCATCAGATTGTATGCATGTCAAAGTTTTATAAGAACTACTGGAATCATGAAATCTGAGCCTGCAAGTACCCGATTCAGACAACTTTTTAAATTACTCACATCTAATTTATACATTTAAAAAAGTCTTTCAAAATTTGATTTCCAACAGCTGAATAGTGTTGAAAATTTAAAACAAATTTCCCCTGAGATGATCTCATCCACTGTCAAATTCATTCTGACTTTCATAGAAACCTAATGTAATTGAAAAAAAAAAGAATATCTTTGCAGAGTTTAACCTATTTTAGATAAATGTATGTGATAAATTAGAAGCATGGGGGTTAGCTGTATGTTTAGATGGACTAAATGGACAGTCCCTCACATGACTGATTCACATAAGTCAAGATTTAAATAATCATGTGTCACTTCTGCAAGAGAGCAAGGGATTGCATCTTTTAGGGCATTATAGTTGAAACCACTCCCCTTTTGCAAGCATATCTCCTCCCCCATGCTGCAGGGTAGTAGCTGAGTTGGAACAGCTGATGGAGCAGGATGGAGAAGGGCAGCAGTATGAGGGTTACATGGAGGCACACGTAAAGGTATGTGTGGCAGGCTGGTGAGTGGATAGAAGCCCAGAGACAGACTGCAGTTCAAAAAAAAATATACTTTCATTATAAATAAACACAAATAAAAAGGCGCAAGGGCAAAACTAATGATGTTTCAAAAAGCAAAACTTACAAAAATAAAGATTTCCAGGCTGGGCAATGCCTTCACTGGATTTAGAAAAATTTAGACAACCAAACAAAACCAACCTGCTTCCTCAGCTCCCTCCTCCCAAATGAGAAGCAGAGGCCTCCTTTTATGTCAGGTGGCTGGGCGCTGATTGATCGTTAATTAACCTAATCAACTAATCAATCCCAGCCACCTGAACATAATAAACGGAGGCAGGTAGGGGAAATTAACCCCATCCCTGCCAATTTAAAAAGGGCAGAGCTTCGCTCTGCCACATACCTCCCCCATGTACAACGTACACCGGCCTCAATTGGCCAACTCACCCCTCTCTGGCTCTTGGAGCGACGGCAGCCCCTCCTCACTCTCTGGCTCTCGGGAAGGCGGCTCCTTCTCCCTCTCTGGCTCTCGGGAAGGCGGCTCACCCCTCTATGGCTCTCGGGAAGGCTGCTCACCCCTCTTTATTGGAGTGACCGGGGCATCGCCAATGTCTACCGCTAGGTAATTAACCACCATGAGGGCAACCTCTGTGAAGGACGCTGGGTGGTGTTGTTCCTCCCACTGTTCCCACCTCTCCCCATCTCGACGCCACAGCGTGTTGATAACTATGGGGAGATCGTGGACGAGGTCTGCCTCAGGGTGCATCAACCAGTCCCAGATCTCCTGGGATGGTGGTGAAGGTGGTGGTGCTGGAGGTAGTGGGGTGGCCCCTGATGCCCGGGGTGAATACTATCTCTTCCTGGGCCTGGTTGTAAGGGCATCCTGCCCAGTTGTAGCCGTCCTCTTCACACCGGCCACACCAGTTTACCGGTGGCACTTCTGGGCAGGACCGCCAACGATGGTCCTCCTTCCCATACCAGGAACACCAAGGGAATAGGCTGGCCGGGTCCTCCAGTGGTGGCTGCAGCAGCTTACATTTCTTCAGCTGCTGCCTGTCCTGCCTTTGCCGCTGTCTGCTCTTCTTTCCCATTTTTAAAAAAAAACATTTATCCCACAAATTTAAAAAAAATAAAAATAAATACTGCTCTGAGCCTCTAGGTGGCGCTATCCCACTTCTAAAACCATATGTGGCAGGCTGGTGAGTGGATAAAGACCCAGAGACAGACTGCAGTTCAAAAAAATATACTTTTATTATAAATAGATACAAAAATAAAAAGGCACAAGGGCCAAAACAAAGGGATTGAAACAAAAAGAAAGACAAAAAGCAAAATGTACAAAATAAAGGTTTCCAGGCTGGGCAATGCCTTCACTGGATTTTAGGAAATTGAAAAATCACAACCAACAAAACACCAACCTGCTTTTTCAGCTCCCTCCTCCCAAATGAGAAGCAGAGGCATCCTTTTATGTCAGATGGCTGGGCGCTGATTGATCGTTAATTAACCTAATCAACTAATCAACCCCAGCCACCTGAACATAATAAACCCAGGCAGGTAGGGGAAATTAACCCCATCCCTGCCAATTTAAAAAGGGCAGAGCTTTGCTCTGCCACAGTATGGTACATGTAAATGGTGTGTTTGAAACTACACTGCCTATTTATGCATGACCAAAGGATTCGGGAGATTGTACAATCAATCAGAGACTTTATGCAACTTCTGAGCATCCTTTGCCTACTAAAACAGCCCTTACAACCAGCCAAGCTGAATAACTACCCCAGACCTAATGCTATGGCATGCGTTCCCCTTTGTATTGTTCAGTCCCAATGCTTATTTGACACAGAACAGCAAATAAAAAAGCTGATATTGAGTACACGTGTAAAATACCTATTTGACAATTGTATCAAGAACACAGGCATTAGTTGGTGGTTATATTAACGGCAATACATCTAAATGTTTCAATGACCTACTTAAGATGTAAAAATAAAAGAACAGGTTAGGCAATTGTAAGCCATCATTCTGTTAATGGCTCCTCCTCTGTTCTTTAATTATGCACCATGTCTATTTTCATGGGCTGCTATCAGGCCTAGGCATAGTTTTCTATCAACAGCTTCCTGATTCTGTAAAAGGTTTTGAGAACAACAAAACATTGCATCTGTGCTTGAAGCCTCATGCATCAGATTGTATCCTTGGAGACACAGCAAAACAGGAAGCAATCCATCTCTTAGCTGTCTGTCCGGGAGCAGGACTGTGTATTCACAGCACAAACAGTTGCTTAGAGTAAGTGCCACGATAATTGTTAAACAAGCAAAGCATTTGTTGTCTAGTCCTCCCACTAGAAAACCTATTTGCACTTGTGTATTTATTCCTGGAAGATTACATAATTTAAAGGGCAGGGCCTAAGAACCAGAGAAGTGATAATGCAAGGAGTTCTTCACAGACCACAGTGCAATTATTGTCTTTAGTAATGTGAGCCACTGTGCTAATTAACTGCTCTATAAAGACAGATGGTACAATATTTTAAATAATACATAACACTGTGTAACAAATTTTATTTATTTTTTGTTCCTGGGTAGTAAGTGTTATTTCCTAATTGCTTATGCCTCAAAAGTATAGAAAATGGCTATTATTCCCCACAAACTTTGCTTTTGTGACCAGGACAGGTAAATTTCAAAATATCACTTTTTCCAATGGGAAAACGGGCAAATGTGTGTCTTTTCGTTCACATAAAGTAAAAAAAAAACAACATATGAATCCAAATTAACATGTATTTATACTAAAGTAATACAAAAATGACTACAAAAGATTTTGAAGTGAGTAGTTTTTCGAGATTTATGATTATACTGTATTTACATTGTAATCATTTTGTATTGTAACAAATAACACTTACTACCCAGGAACAAAAATTGTGTTACATAGTGTAATAAAGCAAATATTAAAAGATTCAGATTTCAAAAGCTTTTCTGACAGGTTTCTGGAACCCAGTTAACATTAATTATGAAAGACTTCTAGATCATTTGTGGGGAATAAATCTCAGAAGTTAGTTTGCTAAGAAACAAATGGGGGTCGCGGAGAGGTTTCAGGGGTCACTGCACAAACAGACCTACAGTACTAAAAGTGGATAGTGTCCACGGTGCATTTTTGCATTTTATTATTCATTTTATTTCAGTAATTCTAGAAAGTGTTATTAATTATAACAGTCTCTATAACCCATTCATAGATACTAATTAGTTACTAATTTTTTACTAATGTGTTACCACCATCCCTATGCTCCTGTTAGGAAAGAGATTAGGGTCTGTAATAAGCTTGTGAGAGCTGAAAAAAGAAACTGCTTGGCATTTGTAGGATCAGCACAAAATACAAACAGGTTGCATGATCTTGAATGGCATTCAGTGAACTATATTTACAGAGGGCCCCGGAATGTGAATTAATAACACAAAAACAAACAAACAAACAAAAAAAATACAAGAAGGGTTACACTTCCATGCTGCTTTAAATGTGCACTTGTTTCTTAAAGAAAGCTCATTGTTCAACAGATTAAGGGGGAGAAGTCAGCATGTGGCTGGTTTAAATAACTTTCTCTTTTCCTTTGGGTAATTGTACATTCCAGATAGCAAGTATAATAGATTCCCATACCACAGCATCACTTGCAGTGAAGATAAATAAGTTGTTATTTTGTTAAGATCACAGGTTTTACACTTTTTGTTCATCTCAGTCATCTTACACTCATCATTATAGAAGTCCAGAGGGGTAATCTTTTGTTAAATTTAAAAGTCTCGCAGGATTCATTAGTTGTACAGATTTAACCTGCAACCTGAAAGATTCCCAGCAAGGTGCTTCTCTCAAATGCTTGACCGGCTCAGGGTTAGTAATGTACATTAATTCCAATACAATGACTGAGTGAATGATCATTTGAATAAGACATTTAACAATAATACATTCATACTAAGGTTGCAATTACAAAATGCTATAGTTGCTGCTCTGTTAATTAAGTATTTGAATCTGAGCTCAATCAAACTGAGTATTTTTTCATTAGAGCTTGGAAGGCTTTGTGCAAAGTGTACTCTAGGGTTTTATTTTGGATACTTTTGCAATACAGTAAGTATTATTCTTATTTTAATTCAGTGTTATTACTCCCAAGCATAATAGCACAGTTAATAACATGTTTATGACCATGTTAATGGATTTCTATGTTACAATACAGAAGTAAGACAAATGCCTTAATAACAAAACAATTTTGCTTCCAGTGAAAAAAAAAAAATATATATATATATTTTCACAGGTGTCCCGGTATTGATCTATTCCCAAACTCCAGTGGCTGCTGAGGATAGTGCAGCTGGCGATGAGGTAAAGACCATGGGACAGCTTGGAGAGACAGCTGACCGAAAGAAATAGACCCCATTGGGTCTGGTTAGGGTTACCCACCCCAGCTAGCAGTATCCAGATCTGCGGTTTCATTGGGTCTGGTTAGGGTTACCCACCCCAGCTAGCAGTATCCAGCTCTGCGGTTTCATTGGGTCTGGTTAGGTTTACCCACCCCAGCTAGCAGTATCCAGCTCTGCGGTTTCATTGGGTCTGGTTAGGGTTACCCACCCCAGCTAGCAGTATCCAGCTCTGCAGTTTCAGATTGAACAGGATGCTGGAGACACCCATTTGTGGCTTATAATACAGTAAGAAGGAAAATACCCCTAGAGTCAGCGAGAGCAGGGGGCGGAAGATGACTCAAGTTTGGATAACACAGTTAACGACTGAGAAAAGGAAATGAACATGAGAATTAATAATACTTTTCAACAGAAAACCCAATTGTGCAGTCCAAAATCTGCAGTGAGGGCTCTGGGACAAGATGTGGCACTCCAAGTTTGTACCCGTGGCTGTAACAAGGTGACAACTGTCAGGGGTGAGAAAAATCATCAAGGAAGACACCAGTGAAATCCAGTGACAGGATGCACACCACAGTTCACAGGATATCAGCACCCCTTTTATAGACAAGGTAGTTCCAATAGAAGCACAGCTAGTGATGAAACCAATGATCCTTTGAGCCATCAGGTGAACTAGACTAGGAGAAAAAAAAAAAAAACTTTTATGGGTGCAAACCAAGGGTTAATTGGTCAAGAGCCTCTGAGACAATGACTTGGCACATGGATGGTACAGATCTCTGCTGCTTGTTGGAGAAGTTTAGTGGACAAATAGAAACGAAGCTGGATAAGTTTGTTGCTGTGGTACATCATCAAATTACCATCTAAACTAAGGAGAGAAACTCTCTTCTGTGTCACAAAATAAGTGTTTTTTGTTTAGTTGAATTTTTTGTTAAAATATGTCCAGTTCTGGTATTATATCTATGATTGTATAAACTGAGCTCTTGATTTTAATTGGATGTTATTTCAGCTGAAAAAAACAAGCACTGAGCTCTCTTCTCTTGATCCCTGCTTGGATTTGTTAGTGGAATTTTAAAATTTGTTTCCTTGAATTGAAAGACATTGCATTTACTTTTATAATGCCAATCTCTTTGTTATAATGCTTGCCTGTCTCCTTTAGGAAATGGTGTGCATGTATGTTTAGTTTTTCAGAGCTTAGACATTCATTATCTGTATCCCTCCTTGAGGTTATTGAAATAGCTGTCTATGGGTCTGGCAGGTTCTGGCAACACCATGGTACTGTATGAGTATGCACTTCACATAGTAATAATAATAATGTTATATAAAGCCAAGAAAAATGTTTCTGATGGGAGTTTTTTGCTCGGAGGCATCTGATACAGTAACTAGATACTTCAGTTCCACATATAATAAAACAAGAGACATTCACTGAGAAGAAGAAGATTGCAACATGAGTATATGTGTTTTGAACACAAGCAGTCTCCCAGTAAGTCCCTAAGCAGCATGTCTAAAAGTATCTCAGTGGTGCCAGAAAAAGGAAGCACCAACGGCTGCTGGGTGAGGCAAAAAAAAAAGCCATTCTAGGCAAAACACCCAAGTTGGACTCTTTCACATCAGATTATGAGCCACTATCTATGTCTTTGTATCTTCTATTGAACCTGACACAAAGCACACTCCTGCCTCTGGCACTCCTGTCTCTCTCATCACAGACCACCACTAAGGACACCAGCCTCTGGTGATCTCCTGCACATCCATCACAGACTATCATGGAGGACACTCCTGCCCCTGGTGATCTCCTGCACATTGCATGACAGATCACCACAGAGGACACTTTTGGATCTGGTGTTGTACATTAAATGTTGAATACTTTGTCAGATCCTAGTTTGTGGGGCAGTTTATCAAAGGGCAACATTCAATACTGGATTTCAAAGGACCCTGCTGCTTGTCAAAATCAGGAAGAACCCTTGAACATCCACATCTTCAAATCGACATGGCATGTATCAACAGATATTGATGAGTTTCGAGCGATGTAACAGGGCTCTTAGTGTAATATAGAATGACATGCTCGTCACACAGAAATCACAATGGAAGTGAATCTAACTTTTACATGACTGCCTTGGAGTGAAGCTATATTTGTATTTTGTTTCAATACGTATCATTTTCTACTGTACTGTCTGAACTGGAGCTTGTTTTATTTCTACTAGTGAAGCTATCTTTTTTGTGTTTTATTCTTTGGCATTATTTTGACCTCCACTTCCTGCCTGAGCTTTCTATCATTTCTATCATGCATATTGCTTTGTTTTGTGTTCTACATTCCCACAAGTGTTTGATTGTAAATTACAATTGTCATTATCAACTATGGGGAAATTCAATGTCATTAACAATCATAAGATTTAATTGTTGTTATCAATCGTATTTGATTTCCATCATTTGGCAAAAGGTAAAGGCATTAATAATTTAACAAGCCACATACCTTGAGTACCCTGTTTCTTGCAGAACAGTGTGTATGTAGATGGCCCCTCAAATATGGCTTAGCATAGGCCCCCACATCCTCTAATCCAGCCCTGCATGTAATTTCTTAAACAATCTTATGCTAAAGTTTTAAATTCAATAAATTTCAAGTGTACCCAGGAGTATTTGACTCCTCAGTTCTGTGCCTACCGATTTAACCACATAAACACCTTTGTTACCTGGTTCTTGCACTGAAACATTTAAAGGGAACAAATACAATACTTCACCACCTATTGTATTTCATCAAGTCAAAACACTATTATGTTGTGATACATTAAAGTCTCCTTTGATAATCATGACTGTGAAAGTAAAGAGCTGAGTTTCCCCTGGAGGCCATGCTGAAGAGAATAAACAGATTTTATTCTCTGAAAATGGCTTTGTTATAAGGGTGATTTGATTGTTCAAAGAGCTTTGTGATACAGCCATTTGAAAAATTTCTAAATCTCTGCTAATAAAACAAAGTTAAGCCAAGCCCTCTTTGATGCTCTCTTCCAGCATTGTGATTTGTACTGGAATTTGTCTTGGCTTCTTTTGACAGAAGAGCCAATCACTGTTTGGTTTTGACATATCAATGATGAAGTTGTAAAGAACTGTGGTAACTTTATTATTTAATTTAATGAATCAAACAATTCTACTCTGCTAATTATTCATATGATAGAGTTTATTGATTAATAAAAGATTATTCTTAACGGATGATTATACCAAATACATGGTTACATTTTGTTTACATTCATTGGTTATTCAAGATAATAAACATCGCAATCATGGTAGTCACCCAGCTTACAGTCAAAATAGTCATTCGTCATTTTACCTTTCAACTGGGAATGCCCTCTTGGACAGGTTACAGTGGTGATGTTTTCAGTCTATTTCACCCGAGCAAATTCAATTAGGTGCAGTCTCCTTTAAGCTTATATAGTCCTTCACAGAGTTTATATTCTAAACATCTGTCTCACATTTTTCTCAAATTATGCTGAAATAGCACTTTAACAAATTGAATGGATCTTTTTGTCCCTGTTAGACATTTACAATAGGAAACAAATATCCCCTTCTCCACTTAACTGTGTACCCCCATCCAAACTCCAAACTCATTCTTTACACACAAAGACATTATTAAAAGTTCATTTTATCCCTTAAAAAAAAGTCCACAATATCTCTAGTGCCCATATGTTAAGTCCATAGGCTCCTTGCTAAGTTCTATTTCAAACATATAAACTCAGAATTGATATACTAGATTATACAGTATATTGACAATCAGTTTGGTGCTTTACCAGTAGTTTAATTTCTTTGGCTTCTCTGACTATTTAAAAAGTCAACATTGCTCACTGGAGTTATTTTTCCTTGCCTTAATAATAATAATAATAATAATAATATAATAATAATAATAAATAATAATAATAATAATAATAATAATAATAACACTATGTAACACAATTTTTGTTCCTGGGTAGTAAGTGTTATTTCCTAATTGCTTATGTCTCAAAAGTATAGAAAATGGCTATTATTCCCCACAAACTTTGCTTTTGTGACCAGGACAGTGATATTTTGAAATTTACCTATATCCAATGAGAAAACGAGCAAATTTGTGTCTTTTCGTTCACATAAAGTCAGAAAAAAACAACATATGAATCCAAATTAACATGTATTTATACTAAAGTAATACAAAAATGAGTACAAAAGATTTAGAAGTGAGTAGTTTTTCGAGATTTACGATTATACTGTAAATCACTTTCACGAATCAGCCCCCAAATGTAGTCTCCCATCATGTTCTCGTTATACTGTCCTTGGTAGTGACGTTCAAAGTCCAGTATATCCTGGTGGAAGCTCTCGCCTTTCTCCTCCTAGTACGCTCCCATGTTCTCCTTGAATTTATCAGCAAGGTCTTGATGCTGTTGTAATCCTCTTTGAGGTGCACCGAGTGAACCAGGGGAAGAGACGGGTACTTGTTACCATTATGGAGCAGCATGGCTTTGAGGCTCCTGGATGAGCTGTCAATGAAGAGCGCCACTCATTCTGGTTACAGGCGATTTCGATTGCCTCGAACAGACTGGTCACATTGTGGCAGAAGCAGAGCCCATCTTGACGGGTGAAGAAGCTGGAAAAAGGTTGGTGATGCTTCCTCTGATCTGCGACTTGCACACTTTCATCCAACAAGTTCCACTGCTTGAGCCTAGACGTCAAAAGCTCGGCATTGGACTTGGTAAGACCAAGATCTCTAATCAAGTCGTTGAGGTCTTTTTGGTTGGGGTAGTATGGGTTTCTCTCCTCAGCTCCACCTCTGAAATTGTCATCTGGATCTACAACATCTTCCTCGCTCTCTGACTTGCTGCTCTCTTCTAAAGACGGCTGCTCTCTCTCCGGAGGAGTGGGTATGGGGAGCTCATGGCAGTGTGGCACCGGGGCTATGGATGAAGGAAGGTCCAGATACGTGATAGCAGGTGCATTCTTGCCAGTCCGACGTTTGGAAGGGAACACCATGCAGAAGTAGCAGTTGCTTGAGTGGTCAGTGGGTTCCCGCCAAATTCGTGGGATAGCGAACTTCATGGCTCTCTTTTCTCTGTACCATCCTACAAAAATACATTTATTTCACCCATGACTAATGTGTAAGAGATTCTTGCAACTTTTTTCATATATGATATATTTTTTCAATAACATTGAAAATTGTAAAACATTTTGAAATTAAACCTTTTACAATTTAAAAAATTTTAACAAATTTTATAACATAAAATTCCGAGCAACAATTGTCCATCTTACCTTCCAGAGATTTTTTTGCAGTGCTCGCAGGTGAAATGAGGTGCCCAGGGTTTGTCTTGATCCCCGACAGGCATGCCGAAATATGCCTTGTAGGCCTCACACATCTTAGCAGATGCTTCCATGGAGTACTTTTTCGCTCTTGTCTTGATAAATTGGCCGCAGACATAGCAAAATGCGTCTGTCGGATGCTTGCAGCCTCTTGATGCCATCTCAGAAAAATGCAGATATGTATCCACTTACGCAGCTGGAACTAAACTCAACTGGTGGGCTTAAGGCCCCTGTATTTATACTACTATTTATATTACTGGAAAGTTCTAGAAAGTTCTAGAAGTTACTCCAAGTTTACTCAGCACTGAATCTATCTGGAATGTTCTGGAAAATAGGTAAATTTCACAATATCACTGTCCTGGTCACAAAAGCAAAGTTTGTGGGGAATAATAGCCATTTTCTATACTTTTGAGGCATAAGCAATTAGGAAATAACACTTACTACCCAGGAACCAAAAAGAAAATTTGTTACACGGTGTAATAATAATAATAATAATAATAATAATAATAATAATAATAATAATAATAATAATAATCTGGTTTGCTGCTTTAATGCAACAAGTTCCATTTCTAGTTACTTCATCTATACCAGTTTAGTTTTCTCAAGAAGTATTTGACTGCTGGAATCACTTTTTCTCTCCTCCTCCCTCCTCCTTGTAATTTTATCTTCTTTTACACCTCCTGCAGCTCCTGCCATCTTCACTGCTCCAGCTGGCCCAGGTCAACCCTGCTGAGTTTGTCATCTCCATTACATTACCTATCGGAATGTCATTTGACCTCAGAAGCTCGATTGCCATGTTCGATTGCCATGATTGTGTATGCTTTTTACAATCTCCTACAGTTTTGTTCAGAATCCATACCTTTTGACAGTCCTGTTTGTTAACATTTCTGTATAGAAGGTTTAGCACCCACTTCTAGAACTTAATTGATAGTTACAAAGGGAACAAGTATTTACTTTATTAGGACTGGGGGTTGATGTAATCAGAATATACCCCCTCAGTATAAGACACAGCCGGTTCTTTTAGAGCAGTGGCTTTCAACCCCAGTCCTCGGGGAACCCCGGTGTCTTCTGGTTTTCATTCCAACTGAGCTTTCAATTACTCAACTAGACCCTTAATTGGATTAATAATTAATGTAATTAGACCTTTGTAATGATTCTCAGCTCATAAAAAGTTGCAGATTTCAAGTTATTTATAACATATTATAAATAACTTATAAATCTCCAACTGTTTAGTCGATTCATGTTTTTTTCATCCAAATTCTGACATTCATGCAGCATCAAAGCAGATCTCACACAATTATTCAAAATAGTTAATTATATCAGACATCCAGACATTGAACAAATACTAGAAGAGATACAGAAACCTGAGCATACATTGAATCATTAAAGGAAGGAGTAGATAGAGTATGAATAGTCATTAAATTGTGATATTATCTCTGACAGCCTTTATCTGTCCAAGACGATTTATGTCTGAACTGTGTTACAGATAGGAAAACAGTATGGTGCAGTCTAAGTGTAGGTTCTTAATGATTAAGAGGATTGCAACGTAGGACTTAGGGTTATTAAAACTGCAGTGCATCAACAGCCACATGTCCTATTCACACTAAAATGAACGTAAGTACATTTCAATCAGCAGTTAATCAATAGCAGTCCAAATCATTACAAAATGCTTTCACTGGAACACTGACGAGCAGCACATTGAGAAGCTCAATGTGTCTGTGGAGACGATGTGTGGGATGCTGTAATGTCTCCTTAATGAGAAAGATACATTCATATGCAACATTTCAATGTCCTTGTATTCCTTTTACCTGTTTTTGTTTGAAAGCGGTGTTTCAGGAATGCACACGCTTACACAGATTTGAGGCAACAAGTGTTCCAGATGGTTCATCATAGTCTGACTGTTCTGCACCATTTTGTGTCCTTTAAACACAAAAATAAACAAAAAAGGAACAAGGAAATAGATAATAAATAAATTATGGGAAAGTGTACATCTTTTTGCATGATGATGTAAGTACACACTTGTATCAGAAAAGGTTTAGGGTTAGGTTTAGAATTTGGTTTAAAGTTAGGACTAGGGTTAGGAATAGGATTGGCTACTATGTAACTACTTAGTAATTAAAGGCACTTAATGTGAAGTGTTACCCACATTCCGCAGTGGTTACTGGTTTGGAAAAGAATGCATCTGGTTGTTCAACTATTTCTGTCTCTGTGTTTAAATGATAATAAACACAATTTCTAACTGGAGAAGAAAAGATCTATAAAATGAACAATTTTTCCAGACACAGTTTGCACAATGCACTATCCAGTTGATTAATCAACCTGTTCAAACTGATCTCCCTGGGGAAAAGCATTTGAATTTGCTAGCTGTTTTCAAATTCCATGCAGACGCAGCTAAAGTAGCTAGACTCCCAGTCTCTATTTAGTGACACCATATAATGAATATACCGTACAGTTTTTCTAAGCAATAGAGCAAATCTGTGTCAAGCTATTAATTACTGCTCCAGTAATTGGCAAACAAAAGAACTCCCTTTCTTTTATATTATATGTTTAAATGCTGATGTGGTATTTCCATAACAAACAATCTAACACTACTTCATAATGATTAATTAATTTGTTTATTTATTTATTTATTTATTTTTTTTAAATAAGAATATATTTTTATTTTTATAAAGATTTTTTTAACTGAGGGAAGTCTAATAGTTTGGCTCCTGCTTTACCAGTGAACATAGTCAAGACAATTCAAAACCCTAAACATCTTTAAATAATTAAATTCTTTGATGCTGTTGTGATGTGAAAGATGTCCACTGTGGGGTGAAATAAGACCACCAGCTCTTTTTTAGGCCTTCACTAAACAGAAGATCTGTATTCCACTGTGCAACCTAGCCCCCACCAACCTCCTTTCTGAGCTGCAGGTTAACTTGACAATCTGTGTAATTTATATGGTTAAATTTGTTCCATTTTCTGATGCTTACAATTATCATCAGCTGACATTTCAACTCAGGTGGCTCCACATTCTTCTGTACTTCACCTTATGAAGCCAAAACGGTTGTCACATGGTTTCAGGGTTCTATTCTAGAATCAGAAGCAAGGACAATGCCCAAACAAAAGCTCCCAGCAAGCACAAAGCCTGTATATACACATTTTGAATAGACTTTAAAGTAATGACACATCAACTACATGTAGTTACACTGTAGATACCCTTTATTAATATTTATCTAACTTCATTAAATAATGTAATACAAGTGCAATTATAGAATAACAACAGTGTTTGGTTAAGGTATTGTAGCAGGGAGAGATCTGTGCTGACTCTGCTGGCGTGTTCACAGTACTGCAGGAAGAGGGCGGCAGCCTTCCAACAACCGCTTGTGAGTCATGGCAGTGACACGGGGAGGTGGGAAGGTAGGTGTGTGGACTTTCCCCCTCTCTGAATGGCTGAGAGGCGAGTCTTGGCAGATTGCTAGCCCTATATCAAAAAATGCTCTGCTGTTTCCTCAGGTCTGCCTTTGTAGACGCGCTGTGTGTGTGCGGAAGCGCCGGTCGAGGACAGAGAGACCAGCTGAGAACAGCGAACAAGTCAAAGAGTGACAGCGGGGAACCCTTGGGCAGACCCCGAACAAGGCAGGGAGCCGACAGAGAAGGACAGTGATCCGGGTCGTGCGGGTAGCGACTACTGGGATAACGCTGCCGAGTTGTAGTTTTATTACTGTTTTATTTTCCCTTGTTCTTTTCGCCTTCTGTTTTCATTATTATTTCTTTGAGCACCTGCGAGTGCACTTGCTGTTCGCTTACCAGCTGTGGTATTTCCGTGGTGCTGTCTATCATCGTTGATAGGCAGCCCACGGCCAACAGTGCCCTCTGCCGGAAAAAAATAAGAACTGGTCTAAAAATAAAACTGGGCATCTGTGTGGTGTTTTCAATTACACCTGTCTGTCTCCTAGTCAGTGAATTACCCACACCCCTTCCACACGTGATGTCAGAAGTGGGATTCACTGGCACTGCCCCAAGCAGTGCATATTCAGAAGGAGCAGACTAGCATGGATGCTACCCAGTTTGCCGCAATGATGGACCTCCTGCGCCAGACGCTCACCGCGGCAGTGCCTAGGATCAACCGGATGCCTACTTGGAAGTGTTCGAGGCTATGGCAATCTCAGCCGGGTGGCCCCAAGCTCAGTGGGCTAGCTATGTGTTGCCCCAAACTCACCGGGGAGGCTCAAGCAGCTGTGAGGACGCTGTCCCCGGAGCACATGCTGGATTACCCCTGGCTGAAGGCAGCCATCCTAAATCGTGAGGGGGCCACACCGGAGGGCTACCGGAAGAAATTCCGTGAGGAGCAGTTTGCGGCAGGGGAGCACCCACGAGCCATCGCCCACCGTCTGAAGGATTACGCCCTGGGTTGGTTGAACCCGGATCTGAACACCAAAGCCAGGGTGGTGGAGATGATCGTGGTAGAGTGCTTTCTGGAGTGTTTAGCCTCGGGACCTCAGCTGTGGGTCCAGCGGCAGGCGCCAGACACGCTAAATCGGGCGGTCGAACTTGCCGAGCAGTACCAGGCAGCGGAGCCAATGCCTGCGAAACTGCCCGGGAGGAGTGCGGCTACTGGATCGTCCCCTCAACTGGCCCCGGAAAGGGCAAAGGGACTCGGGGGAAGGGGTAGTCCAGGATTTGGTCGGAGGGTGTCGGCGGGAGCTCCCGGCCCGGGAACTGGGGCAGGGTGGGAATACCCACGGGCTGCTGCAGTGTCAGACGCCTTATCGGCAAGCCCCTTTTATGGCTCCAGTGTTCCCCCTTTTGCCAAATCTTCGGGGTGAGAAACCAGCCCACCGAGGTGCTGGACGTGCAGGGAGGTGGGCCACCTCGCCCGGGACTGCCCCGTGATGGAGTTTGACCTCAGCCGACCAGGTAGGCGCGTTCAATTACCTCAGTCACTTCAGCACAAGGGTTTTGTTATTCCTGTGACAGTGGATGGTACAAAAACCCAGGCTCTCCTGGACTCAGGGTGTGGTCAGTCTCTAGTATAGGAGAGCCTAATCTCACCGGGGCATAAACGAATATTGGGACGCATGCATATTAAATGTATTCATGGGGATGTCCGCTCCTATCCCAAGATCAATGTGTGTATAACTATTGGCCAGCAGGTGACGCAGGTGCAGGTAGGATTATGTCCTCGATTGCCGGTACCAGTAGTTCTGGGACGGGACTGTGAGCAGTTTAAAGATTGGTTGGCTGCCCTGACAGCCCCGTCCTCTTTATTGGCTAAGAAAGAGGAAGTAATTGGAGAGATTTTTCCCTATCCAGAATGGTTTTGCCATAAATTTAAACCCCGTAAAACTAAACGGGAGCGCCGGATCGCTAAGAATGAGGGCTGGCAATGGAGGGAGTTGGAGAAGTTTCAGGTGGGGGCGGTTGGTGAAGAGTCCGGGGGGGAGGTCGCGGAGCCAGCGCAGGGGTCTGGCTCGGCTGCCTCTGCTCGGGACCGACCTGACCCCTAGTTGGAAGCCATGGGAGCTGATTTCTTAGCTCGCTCCCATGACTTCCGACTCGAGCAAGGGCGTGACGACGTGCTGGGCAGGCTCTTTGACCAAGCAGCGGTGGTTAATGGTCGGGTGGTCGAGCCCAGACGCGCCGCCACGTACCCCCACTTTGAAATTGATCGAGACCTGCTGTACCGTGTTGATAAATTACCCCAGACCGGTGAAGTGCGTCATCAGTTGTTCATTCCTCAGCCCTTTAAGGAGGATTTGTTGCAGCTGGCTCACGCTATTCCCCTGTCTGGTCATTTGGGAAGGGATAAAACTAAAGCAAGGCTTGTGTCACGGTTCTTCTGGCTGGGGCTGGATGGCGATGTCAAGCGGTTTTGTGAGCGTTGTGGGGAATGTCAAAAGGCCAGCCCTAGAGCCGTTCCACGAGCCCCACTGGTGCCTTTGCCCCTAGTGGAAGCTCCGTTTGAGCGTATTGGGATGGACATAGTTGGGCCATTAGAGAGGAGCGCGGCAGGATACACCCACCTACTTGTCATTCTGGATTACGCTACGCGTTATCCAGAGGCAATTCCCCTCCGATCTATGTCCGCTAAGTCTGTTGCCAACGAGCTGGTAAAGGTTTTCTCCCGGGTGGGGATTCCCAAGGAGATACTAACCGATCAAGGCACCAATTTTATGTCCCGGCTAATCCGCGGAACATGTAAGCTTTTGGGAATTAAGACCATTAGGACCTCGGTGTTTCATCCTCAGACCGACGGTTTGGTGGAACGCTTTAATAAGACCCTTAAGAACATGTTGCGCAGGTTTATTCGTAGTGATGTGCGTTACTGGGACCAGCTGATTCCCCCCCTTCTCTTTGCGATCAGAGAGGTTCCCCAGGCTTCCACAGGGTTTTCACCATTCGAGCTGTTGTATGGGCGGAGACCCCGGGGCGTGCTCGATCTGGTCAGAGAGATGTGGGAGGAGCAGCAGGACAATTCGACCAATACCGTCCGGTATGTGTTGGACCTGCGCAAACGTCTTGAGTCTGTGGGGAAATGGGCGCATGACAATTTGCAGCAGGCACAGCACAGACAGGAGACACAGTATAACCGAGGAGCCCGGTTGCGCACATTTCAGCCGGGGGATAAGGTACTTCTATTATTACCCAGTTCTGAGTCGAAACTCTTGGCTAAGTGGCAAGGACCCTTTGAGGTTACACGCCAGGTTGGGAAGGTGGACTATGAGATCTGCCAGCCGGAGCGACGGACAGAAAAACACATTTATCATATCAATCTCTTAAAGCCTTGGTTACAACCAGAGGCGTTGTTAGTGGCGCATGCAGATGACGTCACGGACCTGGGACCTGATCTTTCTGTGTTGGCAAGAAAAGGATCGGTACAGATTGCTGAGAATCTGACACCAACGCAGAAATGTCAGGCTCGCGGTCTGGTGGCGGAGTTTCCTGACGTGTTCTCTTCCATCCCGGGGCAGACTCGAGTAGCCCATCATCACATTGATATTGAGCCGGGGGCGCTAGTTCGCCAGAGGCCGTACCGTATACCTGAGCGTAAAAGACAGGTAATAAAAGTGGAAATTGACGAAATGCTGAGACTGGGGGTAATAGAAGAGTCCCAAAGTGACTGGAACAGTCCGATCGTTTTAGTCGATAAGCCAGACGGGTCAACTTGATTTTTCATTGATTTCAGACGAATCAATGAGAAATCGAAATTTGACGCTTATCCAATGCCCCGGGTAGATGAGTTGCTGGAGCTTCTAGGCACAGCTCATTTTATGACGACACTGGATTTAATGAAGGGGTACTGGCAGATACCCCTGAATCCGGAATCTGGAGAGAGGACGGCGTTTTTGACTCCCTTCGGGTTGTACCAATTTAGGACCATGCCCTTTGGGTTGCACTGAGCACCCGCCACTTTCCAGCGGATGATGGATCGCATCTTGCAGCCCCATCAACAGTACGCCGCTGCTTACATAGATGACGTGGTTATCCACAGTGAGGATTGGCCAAGTCATCTGTGTAAGGTAGCGGCGGTGCTGCAATCCTTGCGGGAGGCGGGGCTCACTGCTAACCCAAAGAAGTGTGCCATTGGGAAGAGTGAGTCGGAGTATTTGGGGAATCGGGTAGGGGGCAGCCAGATCAGACCGCTAGTTGCTAAGGTGAAAGCCTTGGCTGACTGGCCGGTTCCTACAACAAAAACCCAGGTGCGCTCTTTCTTGGGACTGGCGGGCTATTATAGAAAATTCATCCCGAGCTTCGCTACGCTCGCTGCTCTCTTGACAGACCTCACCTTGAAGGCTGCCCCAAATACGGTTCAGTGGACGGAGTCATGCCAGAGGGCCTTTCTCGCCTTGAATTGGAGGCTGTGTAGTAAGCCAGTGCTATGCAGCCCAGATTTTGGTAAGAGGTTCACCCTGCAGACGGATGCATCAGAGACAGGTCTCGGGGCAGTGTTGTTGCAGGTAGTTCGGGGAAGCGAGCACCCAGTCCTGTATGTCAGCAGGAAGCTCCTTCCCCGCGAGAAAAATTATAGCACCATTGAGAAGGAGTGTCTCGCAGTAAAATGGGCAGTCGAGGCACTCCAGTACTACCTCCTGGGGCGACACTTCACCCTGGTTACAGATCATGCCCCTTTAGCATGGCTTCACCGGATGAAAGATAGCAACGCCAGAATCATACGGTGGTACTTGGCGGGGTACTACTTCAGGGTAGTCTACCGAGCAGGAAAGCTGCATCAAAACGCAGACTTTTTCTCTCGGTAAGGCATGGGGGTGTAGGAGTTTCGAATGAACCGGTGGTGTCATTCTGAGGGGAAGGATATGTAGCAGGGAGAGATCTGTGCTGACTCTGCTGGCGTGTTCACAGTACTGCAGGAAGAGGGTGGCAGCCTTCCAACAACCGCTTGTGAGTCATGGCAGTGACACGGGGAGGTGGGAAGGTAGGTGTGTGGACTTTCCCCCTCTCTGAATGGCTGAGAGGTGAGATTTCTAGCCCTATATAAAAAATGCTCTGCTATTTCCTCAGGTCTGCCTTTGTAGATGCGCTGTGTGTGTGCAGAAGCACTGGTCGAGGACGAAGAGACCAGCTGAGAACAGCGAACAAGTCAGAGAGTGACAGCATGGAACCCTTGGGCAGACCCCGAAATATTCTGTAGAGCAGGCAGGGAACCGACAGAGTAGGACGGTGATCCAGGTAGTGCAGGTAGCGGCGACCGGGATAACGCTGCAGAGTGCAGCACCTTTTATTTGTAGTTTTATTACTGTTTTATTTTCCCTTGTTCTTTTTGCCTTCTGTTTTCATTACTATTTCTTTGAGCACCTGCAAGTGCACTTGCTGTTCGCTTACCAGCTGTGGTATTTCCTTGGTGCTGTCTATCATCGTTGATAGGCAGCCCACGGCCAACAAAAAATAAGAACTGGTCTAAAAATAAAACTGGGCACCTGTGTGGTGTTTTCAATTACACCTGTCTGTCTCCTAGTCAGTCAATTATCCACACCCCTTCCACAGGTATAAAAAAAAAAAAATGACATGTTAATAGTAGAGCCACAAATCTAAACGTCACTCTGTATAATTATAACTATCATAAAAAATATATTATATTCTTCCTTTAAATGGGGGAAAGCTGTTGCTACTGTTATTCATTTAACTGAAATGTCTTTTTAATGGACCTTGGTTCTTTGATATAAGATAAGGCTTTCATTCATTGGTTCCAGTTGCTAGGGTCATTTGACACACTACCTTTGTATTTTTTTTTTTTAGATTATAGTACAATTAATTTAAAGCTGTTATTTAGATTCTGATATACACAAAAACGATGCTTCTGGCTCAATATATGAAACTTTCGAACACCGATGTTAGAGAGTATATTAGCAATTAGGCTAAAGAAAGAAGTGTCATTAATTATTAATGAGCTTATGACCACTTGAATTAAAAATGTCAATGCGTTTTTCACACACTGCTGCATTAAAGGCCCTATGGGGTCCTGGAAAAAAAATAATAATTCCATTTTCTGTAACCATCCTTGTATCCTATTACCAACCAAATCATAAGTTTTCATGGGTTATCCAGTGTTTCCATCATATAGTTTTATATGGCAATGTTAAGCAAAATGGACACAGCTCAACTGTCAAAATGGACAGTTTGATGAAAGGTTCTATCATTTATGCAGTTAGAAATTGTTATAGAAGCATTGGAATAACTGTAACAGTCTTCAGGGATTCTACCAAAGGTGCTAATTTTAACACTGAGTAGCAAACAGATTTTCTGTAAATACTTATTATTTATTTAACCTTTTTGCTGCCAAGCTAAATAGAACTCTACTTCTACTCCTGTGCCACTGTAAAATAACACGTTTACCACATCACAGAGCATCTACTAACACACCTCCAGTAAAGGGGGCTAGCTCTGTTCATTGGTGAAAGTTAGTAGATTTCCATTCCCTCTAGGTGGAGTTTCACTATCAGTGGGCAGGCATTTGCAAAGTATATTAACAGGGTCCAAGCCATTTTCGCATGTTTTTTACTGTTGTCAGATTTGTGGCTATAACTTTTTAACTATAAAGGTTACTGGTACATACATGAAATGAATGTGCACACATTAGGCTTCCATGAGTTAAATAGTCAGAGTCTGAAAAAACACAGAAAAAGAGAGACGCTTTTTAGAACAAAAATATTGTTTATTGTTTATAACATGTATGGTAGCATGGCCAGCTTAAATCTGACAGTGTACAATGAAACTGCAACACGTAGGGAACATTATAAAAAAATCCACTGTGGCTTCACCCCCAGCAGGTGGTGACCCTAACAGCTGAAAATTTGCTGCGGCAGTTCATCACACAACATAAACATTTTGTTATTATTTAAGACTGAGTGTGTGTACAATTTATCCCTTTCAGCTGTGTTCAAAACAGGCTTTCAACAGTTCCCCAGAAGATACACACAATAATTAAAAAAAAAAAAAAAAAGTGTCATTGTTCCTGCAGGGCTTGCCTTTAAGGGTCTTTATTGGGCTGCATTCCAGATTGTGAAAAGATGAATACATTTAGCTTTTCAGACTATTTGTAATATGTATATTGCAAATGATATATTGACAAAATCTACTTGTATATTAATATATTTAAATTCACAGGGCGGATCTATGGCCCCTGATAGTGTTTATTGACAGAGTTAGTAAACATATACACAGAGAGAGGGGTTCCGCCTCTTCAAGACCCAACATTTACTTGATCGATAGACAAGATAAACAGGAGGGGGGCCATCGTCTTTGAGGTGACCCGACATACGAGAGGGGCATCGTCTCTGAGGTTACCCGACATAAAGAGGCTCTCGAACCGGAAAGAAAACATAAAGTTAGTATTTGTTAAAACATATAATGCATGGTGTTCCGCCTCTTCAAAGCATAGAATAGATAATAGAAGGGGGGGTTCCGTCGCTGAGGAGACCCAACAAACAGAAGGGATGCCACCGCTTGGGAACTCTCATATAGAGGCATCAGACCTGAAAGAAGAATTACAAAAGAAACATACATGCAGATGGAAGGGTTTGGCCGGGGGTCCCCTCTGACTCATGGAGAACCCTCCTCTATGAGGTAAATGAAGCAGAGCTTGACAAAGGGTTGGAGAAAGTGGAATCACTAACCCCCCAAAAGATGGACCCCCGGCTCCCCGCTGACGCAACGTGAAGAAGAAAAAAGAGAGAACCGCCAATGCATAAGAAGAAAAGAGAAAACATTTAGACGAAAGAAAACAAACACTTAACGTGACAAAGGGGTTAGTATACTGTACCCTAATGACTATGTGAAGACACTTTGCACAGTGGAAAGAAAAAAAACCCTTTTAATTTTATTTCTTAGGGGGAAATCTTTGGTGGCTCAGGCAGAAAGGTCATCCCCACTCTGGACATACTAGCAATGGACTGATGTGCAGAGGATATTTCAGATGATGAAGAACGAATATAAGTTTCAACTGCTGATGAAGTCCAGCGCCTCATATTTTTAATTAAATGCTGGTTAATGTTGGCTTTTGCAGCTGAAGTAACTTCCCCTGTTCTAAATGAATGAGGAGTGTAGAATTGGGAAGGAAGACCTGCTCTGGACACCACGGTGGAAAGGTGTGTTGAAAACCAATGCCTTGATACAATGGACCAGCTTGAATTGATAAACAAAGGATCGGAAGATGAAATGGCCTTGCGTTCTGCAATGTACTTCAACATGGAAGTGAAGGGACACAGAGGAGAGTTGATCTTAGAAAGCTGAATACATTGTCCTTGCCGCAGTTGATCTGTTTTTGAAATGCGAAGAAATAAGATGAAATGAGAATCTGGGATGAGCTTGAGGTCACTGCAGCGGATACCGAGGGTAGGAAAGCTGGCAATAGAAGGAACTGTATATTCAGAACATCTCAAAAACCCGAAAAATGCAGGTAGACATATGACTTCCATAGTTAAATCATCAAATGGAGAAAAACAGCCATGGCACAGAATTGAAATCAAGTTACTGAGAATGTATATAGAAATAGGTAGGCGAGCAGAAGAAGGAGCCGGAGAGCACTTAGAAATTCCTCGTAAAAGGAGACGAACCGCTGGAATTGATAATAGAGTAGGGAAATTAATGGACATCAAACAAAACTGATGCTGAATTCCTGACAAATATAGTCTGATTGTAGTTGGTGCCAGATGTAGAGTCCTTTGCATGCACTATGAATGCGATGAGCCAGTCCTGGTTGAATGGAGTAGGATTAATCCTGCTTTGTAAACAAAACGTTACATAACATGCCCAACCTGTAGAGTACAAGGATCTAGTAGATGGGGCAAGTGCTGATGCCATGTAATCTTGAGCTGAATTAAGAAGTTTATTAATAGTTGGATTTAGTTGAAAATCAGCTGATTGAACTGTGGCGTTGCTGCTGGATATTGCAAAGCTGTGGGCAGCAAACTGTGGAATTTGGAAATCTGTAAATGAGATAGAGCGTCAGCTGCATTATTAAAAATGCCCGGTAGGTGGCGAGCTTGAATTAGGAAATTATTGGAGACTGAAATCCATACTGAAATCATCATAAAACATCATAAAACAAGAGAATGTTCCAGTGCTGAATAAGCGCAGACCACATTTTAATGTATTTCCTAGCTTCTGAGGACATATTTTATAGGAGTCCAGATTTTTTGCTGTTGCTGCCAGTGCTAGCAGTCGAGATATAAACGTCCTCCCCTGTGGAATGATATGTATTGCAAAGTTAAAATAACCCAGCAATGAAAGCAGTGCCCATTTTATAATTGTTTTACTGATCTGAAAATCCTCAATGAGCAAACGAATATGGTTAAGTTTAGACTCAGGCAGGCTAGCTTCAGACTTTTCTGTATCTAGAATGATTCCAAGGAATTCCAAAGAATGAAGGGGACCGATTGATTTCTCTTCTGAAAGCGGAACGCCAACTTCAGAAAATAAGCTTTTAAGATTGGAAATCTCTTCTGCTGGTGCATCTGAAGGAGGAGAAATTACTAAAAAATCATCTAGCAAGTGTAACAAGAATGGGACATGATAGATATTAAGAAGAATCCAGCATAGTGCTTCCTTCAGGGTATCAAATATCTTCGGGCTGCTGCTATATACTGGAAAAGGAGGAGATAAAAACGGACCGACTATAAATCCTTTTATAATTTCTTTTTCGATGAGAGCTTGCACTAATTGTGGTTCTTGAGTCGCTGAATAAAGATTTTTGCTTTTGAACGAGGAAGAAGGAATTTGAGTCAGACTGGTTGAAAAACCATTTTTTAATCCTTCGATCAGGTAATTAATTAAATTACTGTCGGGATGATTCTGTAATTTACTTGATAATGCCGGGATGTTTATAGGAGTAAAGACTGTGAGCATCGGGGAAAGTGACTTGCGTTTTAAAGGGCAGATTGTATTAGCGTGAGCATCTCCACAATTGCTGCACATGTGGATAAAATTACATTGCCTATTTGAACAGAAGCCAGTATTGAAATTGTTGCAGATTGTCTTCCTCCTGAAAATCTAATACTGCACCCGTATTTGACTTTCCTTGTGGATTGATCGAGGGGAGCTGAAGAATGTACAGTATTAGGTACTGAAGATCTGTATGAATTAGCGGCGAAACCCCGTGCTTTAGAAGTTTGAGTGTTGAGTGAGCTGTTGAAGCGCAGAGCCCACATACGTTAGCTCTTTGACCACCAAAAATTCTGTTAAATAGATCTGGGTCTAGTTGTGCCCAATTGATGATGTGATTATCTGCTGCCAATATCGCTGCTGCTTTTGCAGAGAATGCTTTATGATACTCAAAAAACATAGCCCCTCCGTATCTGACAGACAGCTCCACGATGTAGTATTCGTAGGAGTCCAATTTGGCTCTGCGGTTAGGATATACCGAGCTTAACACATCTCTGAATATGGAGAAAGCAAGGACAAATTCCCCTAATGTAAGATTTTTAAGCAGTCTGGGACCTCTGGATTTTAGAGTTACTGCCAAATCTCCGCAATCCACTACTCTATGGTCCAAGAATTCCGAAGTCGTCATTAATAGTGAAACAAGATTAATGTCCTTCCCTTCGAGAATGTTACGTCTGATTTGTGGAGATATAGTGTGACGTCTAACAGTAGTTGGAGAGGATCCATATGTAAAGGCAGTAGTGAGGTTGTATACTGGAGGATCTGCTTCGCTGGCTGAAATTAGGGCTGGACCGGAAGAAGCTGTAGGTGGCGCTCCAGTATTTGATACTGGAATTAATGACAGCTCTGTAGATTGTTTTCCCTGTTCCATATTAGACACCCTTTTATCTAGATCCAACAGTTGAGAACTGACCGAAGATAGAATATCGGCAAAAGGCTGCATAAATGATTTTATCTTGTTAAATATTTGTGAATGTTGGATTTCAATGGCTGGCTGCTGGTTAGCGGTGCTAGTTGTGGGGGTGATTTGATCCGGAATAGACTGCCTGCTGTCTGGTTTAGGACACTGAATGGCTGGGCACTGCTGATTATGTTTTTTCTGACGAAAGACTGGTTCTGCTGAGACTAAATTGCAATAGAGAATAAAAAGAGACTCTCTATCACTCCCTGCTGGAATCGGATTATCGTTTTTAAGGAGGGTTTTTATCAGTTTATTCATGGGCCAGTCCTTCCAAAACAATCGATCCGGAGGGGCGTCCTGAGGCCAAAGTCGCTTAGATTGGCGCAGATTCGATGTTTGAGTGGCAGGAACAGTAGGCAACATTTGAACTGGAACCTGGACGAGAGCCTGATCAGGAGCCTGATCAGTTGTAACTGAAATATCAGAAGGGGAGAAAGAACGGAGACTGGATAGACCCTGGATTGAAGCTGGAGGAGAATGATCTGGTAATGGCGGAAAACCCTGGAAATCCTCTGAATCCGATGACAACTGCTGTAAGTACTCCATTATTGAGGTATACGAAAGTTGATGGGTCTTGAAATCGCTTAGGTTTACGCCAAACGAAAAAACACAAGACAGCTAGGTAGAGGTGACAAATGTTTAAATAAGGTAGATTTAATTAATGACAGGAGATGATAGGTTGTTGGTGCCTAGCTCCGCCCCTTGAACTCCACCTATAGGTTAACATTAATTTATGTTAATATGACATAGTACATTTTTTTACATTAAATGTTGTTGTCAGATAATATATACAGTCTATTTCTACATATAAGTATATATATATATATATATATATATATATATATATATATATATATATATATATATATATATATATATATATTCTTGTAAAGGTAAAGCTATATACACACACACACACACATTTTTTCATTCATTCTTCACAATATTTTTTGTTGTTGTAAATAATACAAAGTATACAAAATAAAGAAAGAAAATCATGAGGGACAGAATCCATTAAACAAAACCTAAAAACACCATCAAGAGAGAATGCAATTATACTATCAATGTGTCAGTCTGAAATGAGAGAAATAGAGGTAGACCTTTTAATTAGACTGTTAAAAACTGTAGGGGGTCAGAGAAGGTACATGATGTGAATGTAATTTTAGCAAGATTGCATGGCTGTGCCTGCAAAGCCCAGGTCTATTGAATCATGTGGAGGGTACACAGATAAGAGCAATAGTCCTGGCATCAATACACACTACTCACAACAGCAATCTACACAGTGAATGAAAGTGACACATAAAAAGTTAGCTTTGCATTTCAAAACACACCCTGAGAAAATATAAATAAACTAAACCCACTTTTCCCCTTCAAATGACAGATGGAACTAAAGCATTAAACACTTCTTGTCCTGGGTTTCAGGGTGGCTTACCTGGTAAAGGCACAGCTGCATAGTTTTCAGGGTGAGGCATGCTGTCCTGGCTGTGTGAACTTGCTGGAAATTGCACCGGGAGAGTCCTGGGTCTGGGGCTGCCGGTGTTAGGATGGTAAAGATAGACCCTGCTGCAGGGCTGCCTCTGTCCTCCAAGGACCGGCAGCTCACCAACACGTAGAGCTCCTGGATGTAAAGAGTCAGTGAGATTGTAAGATGTCTGCTGACCTTCACATCTCCTGAGCTTTGTGGGGATCACTGGATATATTCGACACAGCCCAGGTTGAAGACATGTCTCAAAGGAGAATTCAAACAGGCTTGAGACATTCTGCAATCTTGTAGAGAGACTATGGTTGGGTCATGGTTCAACACTTTTTCTTGGATGCCTATATACGGTACAGCTTTGCACTGCATTTCAGATTAGATTGATTCAATTCTACATTAGCTTTCACTTTTTTTTTAATGTATCCAGGTAAAATAGACCTATATTAAGAATGAACATTTTTGGATATATTTAAAGAAAACTAATTTCACTCTCTTTTTGTGAAACCAGAACTGTACAGTACAATCTCAAGGCCTAAAGTAAAAAACAATACTTTACTGAAATCCTCCTTTTCTTTAATTGGTTTCTACAGTTCAATATGTATTGCTTGGAATACATCATCTAAAGCTATAATATAAACCTTGAATTTGTCTTTAGAAATAATTCTAACTTGTATCCTTGAATATCTTCCACTGGGCACCATTTACAGAAACATAAATACTTACATGCTGTACCACACATTCCAGCAGTGCCAATAATCCATTCACTGGGAGCTTTGAATAACAGTTTAATTGGTAATAAAGAGGCCTTGACCTTTTCTTTATCATACTGTCCAATTAATACACTGCTTCTTAGGAAGAAACTAGCAGAAAAAAAAAAAACAATCACAACAAGTAGGTGGTCATTAAGCAACAATCTTGAAAACCACTCCAATAAAGATGTATGTATGCATCATTAGACTACTACTTGGTACATTAGGTGTCTGGTAATTACACTGTAATAACACAGATGGTTGTGTAGTTACAATACAACAGCACTGATATATTGTCTTTTACAGTCAAGACTGCCTCAAAGCACTTAACAATATGAACTTTTAAAACAATAAAGACATTACCGTTCTAAAAAAAAAAAAAAACTGTCAAACTTGTAGCAAGTATTATGATTAAAATCAGGCAGTATTATATGCCAGCTCAAATAAATAGGTCTTAAAACCTCTGAATCGAATAGACTGAGGAAGAATGCTCGGGCGCTCTGTCTTCCAGTAAATTCCTGAGCGAGAGATTGTTCTTATATCTTCAATTTTACAATACATTAATACATTAGATCAGACTATACCAATTACATAGTTTAGCAAAAACAACAGTTTCCTTTAAACAAATATTTACTAGCATTGTTTAACCCTTTTGGCCCATACAATAATAATCTGGGCTGATAACACTGGTCAAACCAGTTACTAGTGACCAACTTTACTTCCTTTGGTTTGAATTTAAATTTAACTAAACTACTGATAAGTACTGCAGACCAAGTTATGAAGTGGAACCCAAATTAAACTTGTTCTGCACACCACTAGTGCTGGTTGCTTACAGAGAGGCACCTAAATTAACTAACACCAAATAAATGAATTAGACTAATTAGAATTAGACAGGATTAGACTGCATCAGCAATACCCTAACTCTTCTATGCCTTATTCAGAGCCCGAAGAAAAAATAGGAGGGACCAGTGGCAATTACATGTACAATGTGTCCAGAAAAGCATAGTTTTTACAAAAGAAACTGCAATATGGACTGATGATGAAGAAACTTGGAAATAACAAAGCAGGTCTACACGAAAATTATCACAATGTACATTCCTACATGAAGCACTCTGGCAACCAGGTTTAAAGGGCTGACTAAACTGTTGTAATATGCATTCTCAACTGCGATTGCCATGTTAACACTATTCCTGTTGTTTCCTTAAAGTTATAACACATGCAACGTTCCCATTACCACCTGTCATTTGGATTCAATGCTAAGATTTAAAAATTTCACACAATGTCTGTCAGCCAATAAACTGGGTAAAAACGTGTGGTAAGTCTCTTGTCTATACTTTTACATTTCATTTGCATTTGAGGGACTTTTGCATTAACTTCAATGCAAAGGCATTCCTTAAGAAAATATTCATTTAGGGTCCACCCAATGTTAAATATCCCACCTGTGACCTGGTCCGTTAATTCTTTTTACTCAGGCAATGTGAGAGACAGCCCTGCTTATGTCACTGGAAAGAAAAGATTCAGAGCTATAAAACGAGGTCCTTACACTGACCCAAATTGCTCCTTTTGCAGCTCTCATACTGAAACAATCCCTCACTTCTTTTCCAGTTGTACATTTTCTAATGTATTTTGGAGAAGAGTTGCTTACTGGTTTCTTGATTCTTGCAGTATCCTCATTTATTTCTCGATAAAAGATATAATTTGTTATTTTCTGGACTCTGATCTTGATTGTTCTCTTGTCTTCCTAATACATTTTATTATTTGATTTGGAAAATATTGCATACATAAATGCAAATGGATGAAAACCAAACCAATTTTTTCTCATTTTCGCTCTGATTGTAAAATATATCTCAATTCTTTGAAGATGTGTAAAGACAAGAGAGCTATCAGAACATTGGATGCCTTCAGTGGTACTGACTTTTGAACATATTATTTTCTTTGAATCATCGATTTTAACAACCTTTAAATATTGAAAAGCCCTGTTTATAGATTCTTCTTCTTCTTCTTCTTCTTCTTCTTCTTCTTCTTCTTCTTCTTCTTCTTCTTCTTCTTCTTCTTCTTCTTCTTCTTTTCTTTTTCTTTTCTTCTTCTTCTTCTTTTTTTCTTTTTTTTATTATTATTATTCATTGATTATGGAATGTATATACCTCATTGTTGTTCATTGTGCATTTTTTTTTTTTTTTTATATTACTGTGTCTTACTATATTAAAGCTAATAAATGGGAAATAAATAAATAAATAAATAAATAAAACAAGGTCCTTGTGGCAGAGCACAGCTCTGTCCTTTAGAAATTGGCAGGGATGGGGTTAAATTTCCCTACCTGCCTGGGTTCCTTGTGTTCAGGTGGCTGGGGTTGATTAGATGATTAGTTTAATTAACAATCAATCAGCACCCAGCCACTTGACATAAAAGGAGGCCTCTGCTTCTCATTTAGGGAGAGGGAGCTGAGGAAGCAGGTTGGTGTTTTGTTTGTATGTTTGTATGTTTGTATGTTTGTATGTTTGTATGTTTGTATGTTTGTATGTTGTGAAGGCATTGCCCAGCCTGGAAATTGTTATTTTTGTTATTTTTGCTTTTTGTCTTGCTTTATTTGTGTTTAAATCCCTTTATTTTGGCCCTTGTGTCCTTCCATTTTTGTGTTTATTTATAATAAAATAGTTATTTTTTTTTGAACTACAGACTGTCTCTGGGCCTCTATCCACTCGCCAGCCTGCCACATTTGGTGTCAGTGTGGGATAGCGCCACCTAGAGGCTGAGAGCGGTATTTTATTTTTCAGGTTGAGAGAAACAATCAGAATGGAGCTGTGTCAGCACATGCTAGGGCTGATGGCTGCCGCCTCACAAGCCCTTCCTTTGGGCTTATTACACCAGAGACCCCTACAGGCCTGGTTCAATGCCTTCGCGTCACATCCGCGGAGAAACAAACACCGCAGGTTGACGGTATCCCAAACCTGCTGGGAAGCACTACGCTGGTGGAAAGTTCCGTCAAACATCTGCCAGGGCGTGCGCTTGGGTCCCATCTTCTGGAGGGAGGTGGTTACGACCGACACTTCCAACCAAGGTTGGGGAGCAGTGTGGAACGGCTCAGGGACCCACGGAGTGTGGTCAGGACCCTGGAGGTCAGCCCACATCAATGCTCTGGAACTCAGAGCAGTGGACCTCGCCCTCCAGCACTTCTTGCCAGTGCTTCTAGACAAGCACATGCTGGTGCGATCGGACAACACCACGGTTGTGGCGTATATCAACCGCCAGGGCGGTCAATAGTCCCCCCGCCTTCACCGAATGGTAGCATGGCTGTTGCTATGGGCACAGCCGCATTTGACCTCTCTGCGCGCGGTTCACCTACCGGGCAGAGTCAATTACACAGAGGACCTCCTATCCAGAGAAGGCCCTCTTGCAGGGGAATGGCATCTCCACCCTCAGGTGGTAGAATGCATCTGGGAATCTGCGTATAGTAAGTTCCCAGGTGGGTGGGCTTACACGTCAGCTCGCGCAGAGGCCTATCGGCAGCTTTGCTGTAAAGCTCAGCCAATTCCTACTGCCTGACGGCAATGTCCCATACATTGATGGTTATTTTCTCTTTCAGGGAACCTGGGTTGCATCCACAACCTATCGTTCTGCTGTATTATTAAGATAGATGATAACACTGGACCACAGTTAATAATTTCATGTGGAGTTTGTTTATTCAATCTGATCCCACATATTGCTTTTTCTTAAATCATAAACACCTTGCAATGCAAGATGCAGTTTGAATACAAATTAGCTGAAACAGACTGAATCACACCATGCTAAATAAAAATAATGCAGTGCAGTTGGGTATGAGATTGTGGGTGTCACTGTAGGAAAGTTTAACAAATTAGGTCACTTTTTTGTTTATAAATAGGTTAACATCCTTTGCCTAGCCACTTTATTAGGACCTGTACCTAATATCAGGTTGGGCCACTGTTTCCCCTTAAGGTGTTCTGCAAGATATTAATCTATATAGTCAATACAATGCCATGCAGTTGGTGCAGAGAGGTAGGCAGAGGATTGTGAATGTGTCATCCAAGTTCATCCCAAACATACTGAATTGGATTGAGATCTTGGGATTGTGGTGGCCTTGGAAGATGTCATCCTCCTCAAACCTTTCACGTACAATTCTGACACGTTGGATGGGTGCAGTATTGTCTTGAATGCAGCGATTGCTATCAGGGTGCAATTGTAGCATTGTTGAGAAGACTTGATCAGCAGTGACGCTTAAGAACATAAGAACATAAGAAAGGTTACAACGAGAGAAGGCCATTAAGCCCATCTTGCTCATTTAATTATTAGTAGCTTATTGATTCCAGAATCTCATCAAGCAGCTTCTTGAAGGATCCCAGGGTGTCAGCTTCAACAACATTACTGAGTTACTTCCAAACTCCCTGTGTTATAGGCTGTTTATAAAGCTGTTGTTAAAGTGTCATTACACTACCGAAGTTGTTAACAGCAGTTAATAAGCTGAAAACAGAGCTCCTTTAAAAGCTTTAAACCATAAGCATTTTCAACTCTGTGGCTATCATTCAAGATATAGTGCTCCAGTGTGAAACATTGGTTTGCATCTCTTTTTTTATTGTTTGTTATGTTGAAAGGTTAAAGTCATCCTTTAATGTTTTCTACAGGTACTGATTTGCTCAACAAAAGCAATTCGTTGACAAGTGACCATTTGCTATTATTTATTCCACCCCTTAATCTATTTAATCATAATAAAGTAACAGATTTCACAGAAACTGTTGCCATCTGTATGATTAGACTGTCAGCAGTGAGTGTTTTCATTTGTTGCACAACTTATAATATATAATAAAACAAAAAGTTTTGCATAAATACATGATAATTAAAACAAATCGGCTGAAAGTTTATGTTTAACTGTTTAATGTACAATACAAAAAAAAAAAAAAAAAAAAAAACAGATGCAAAGTGGCAAAGCCCTATCAAGATTTAATTTAAATTGTGTGGTTAAACAAGACCATTGGGGCTAATAAAGAAGCACTCATGTAACAGAAGATATCCCTGTTAAATGGTCAGTTTTCAATTAAATCACCTGTGTTCTCTTCCCCCATTTTATCTGGACAAGCACTGATGAGCAAAATGGCCTGCGAGTTTTTTAGAATGTTCTTATGTTCTAATGTTTTAGGCGAACATACAAAATGGCCTGCAAGTTGTTTAGAATGTTCTAATGTTCTAGGCAAACATACAAAATGGCCTGCTAGCTTTTTAGAATGTTCTGATGTTCTAATGTTCTAGGCGAACATACAAAATGGTTTTACCTGCTAGCCCACTGGTCGAAGGACTATGGATGTATGTACATAGGGCACAGTTGTATATATACAGTATATGTATACATTTTTTTTTTTACTTATTCTTGCTTTTTCTGTGCCTTTTTCTATTAGAACATGCCTATAGTTTTAAAACAATGCTCTTTTTCTGCAGTGTTTTCAAGGAGTGCTGCTGTATTTCTTGTGGGAACATTTCTCATGGTGGTGCACAATAATTTGAGACGTGACACACTAAAAAAAACAAGTAGAGGTTCATTTTTTATTCACTGTGTTCTAGTTTTTTTTTTTTTTTATGTTTTATGGTTTAACAACACAAATGAACAATGATTTTAATTGTCACGTGTGTTTCTTTGGGAATTCCCATAAAGAGTCTGGCTAACAGTTTCAGTAAAACAACCTAAACCCATCTTGAAAAAAATGAAACTGTGACCCACTTCTCTATGCTGCCGATCCCTTTGTCTTTATGGATGTTTTTCCATATGTAAAATGGATACTAATAACAATAATGCAATTCAATCTGGCCACCCTACTCTAGGTAGAAACACAGAACCTGGGAAATGCAGTCATCTGATTTAAAGCACTGGAAGAATCTTAGGAGTGGTCCTTACTGTTTCACATTTTTTAGCTTCATAAAACTGCTCGTAAATACAGTAGTGTTATATAATTATAAATCACATATCAGAAATTGACCAATTATAAATAGAAAAGCACTTTTGTTTTTATTAAATAGTCCCTCCCACGACACAGCATCTGTAGGCCTACATGTAGTATTCAGTGTTGGTTGAGTCTGGACTGAATCATTTCACAACCCATGGAATGGGGGATAAGTTATCCTTTACAATTTTTTTTTTTTGTTTTAAAGCTATTCCTGAGTACAATCTTCATTTATGTGATGTGTGGCAGGGTAGCCGAGTGGTGACGTCAGGCCACAATGCAGGAAAAAAAACAAATGCAGTATTGAAGGGCAAAAATGAATAAAACAGTTTAACAAAAAACTCTGCTCACAGAGCAAAATGAAACAGGTATACAAAAACAAAATCACAGACACAAAATACCAAACACACAGGTCAGGCCGGGCAGATCGCTTTCACTAATCCTATGTTTGTTTGGGTTTTTATCTTTTCATTTTCTCCTCGCTCCCTGTTGTTCACTCTTCTGAACACCCACACAGAGTGCAGAGAGCTGCAGGCTTTTATGCAGGTGGCCATCTCCCAATTAACAATAAATTAAATTAAACAATTCATTAATAGGGATATGGCCACCTTCTGCACAAGGTTTTTAATAGAGGATGGGGCTACAACACTATCAAACAAAAGCTACGGCTTCTCGGCGTCATATATACAAATAAAACAATAACAAAACACACAGCTTTTGCCGTCATTTAAAAATACATTTTATGGCCGGGTTTTGGCTCTGCCCCTTTTTCATATACAGGGCTCCTGGTCCTGTTACATCATGTATAAGTTATGTCTCTTTTTCTATACGAGAAGTCATTTCCCACAGACATTAACATCAACCTCAAGAAAAAGACTATAATCACTAACAATGATCAAAAGGGAAACGTCCATGAAAAAGAAAAGGTTTTGTTATTTGCATCAAAAGACAAACACCAAAACTAAATTGTTATGCATTAAGATAGATTATTATTCCCATTATTACTGTGATCTCTTGTATTTCTGTTATACGTAAATCACACATGGCTATGGCAAATCTTCCTATTGAGAGGCTTCTTGCTCCACCCTACCCTATAACTTTCCATGGCTTTGCACTTTCTGTAGACTCTTTTGTGTTCTCTTCTTTCATTTTCTTTTGCAAGTAAGAAATGTATACATTTTCGAGAAATGACACACAGGATAATCTGAATGTACAGTACCTAAAACAAATTCAGCCAGCCGCTATTGCTGGTACCTCATAAATAAAACAAAAACTGCATGACACAACCTCATAACAAAGCAGAAATCTGTTTACAACTAAGATCTGTTGAGATGTAGAAACAAGTTTGGCAAGTACAATGAGTTCTTACATATCAAACACCCACAGTCAGCAACAAAACAGCTGCTTTCCACCTGGGCTATGAATATATTCTGCCAGTGGAGGATAAATCCAATGGCCTAGAAATCCTAGACTATAGATTTTCAGATTTAAAAGTATAGTTGCTGGGTTTTGATCCTTTTTCCATGGGGGTTCCTTACTGTCTGTACACAGATGATTCAACTTTACGTGTGTTTGATTAATGTGGTTTTACAGTGGGTCTATATTTGGTCATTTAATATTGTTGGCTCAGCAAATTTTGAATATAAAGTGCCTTGGAATACAAGCATTTCGTTTTTCTAGTGCTTCTTGGTAGAAGTAGAAAGTTTTGGATAAGATGAGCATTATTATTATTATTATTATTATTATTATTATTATTATTATTATTATTATTATTATTATTATTATTATTATCTGGAAAATATATTGCTTTAAAAAACTAACTATTTATAGGAAATTTTGACATGTTGCTTGTTAAATGGTGTATTTTGTAGAAAACTAGGTTTCTTGTCCTACTTATTAAGCATATTAAAAGTGTTGAAAAACATGGTAAATGCCTATTATAACTTGAATAAAACCATTTTTAAAAAAGGCAAAAGTTATATATGTTGCTTTAAGTTGCTGCTTTGTTTTTGGAATGCATTTGAAAGGACTAGACTGCAAAAGGTCATCTCCTGCTGAGGAATGAGACAATTGAAATGACTTATGCTGACTGAATGCAATCTTTTGCTGTAAACTCTGCTTCCTGCTACAAACAGTTCTCAGAGAGATTGCAGGTGCTATGCTTTCCTGGTGACCTTTAGATCAGATTTTAGAGTTCACACGGTAATGCCTCAAAGTCAGTGCTGACAGCTTAATAAAGTGAAGATTTGTTAGTAGTGTCTGTAAGAAATTCAATATCTCTCTTGATAATGGACAGCATTTCCTCTAACCAGCAGTAGAATTCTCAAAGGTGTAGTTCTCTGTACAATTTACAAAGGTTTACATATTCAACTTTTTCAGTGCCTTTGACGAGAGGTCTCGTCATTTTACTGTCTCTCTTGCTGTACCAAACGCATCATAAATATATAGGTTGTAACTCTGTGCAACCTTTAAAAAGGCTTTGACCATGGCTGGGACCAAATCAAAACTTTTACAAAACCTTACTTATCAAAACTCAAAAATTATACTGTAAATTTAAAGTATAATCATACTACTCACTTCTAAATCTTTTGTAGTCATTTTTGTATTACTTTAGTATAAATACACGTTAATTTGGATTCATATGTTGTTTTTTTCTGACTTCATGTGAACGAAAAGACACACATTTGCCCGTTTTCCCATTGGAGATAGTGATATTTTGAAATATCACTGTCCTGGTCACAAAACCAAAGTTTGTGGGGAATAATAGCCATTTTCTATACTTTTGAGGCATAAGCAATTAGGAAATAACACTTACTACCCAGGAACAAAAAAAAAAAAAAAAAAAAAAAAATTGTTACACGGTGTTATCACATATTTTACATATTTCAAACCTAAAATGTTATTAGATCTTAATCTAAGTCCTAATAATAGCTAAAGATAACCTGATTAAACACACGACACAATAACATGATACTTTTTCAACACTTATTTATCCACAAATGATTCAACATTCAATATTCATATGTGAAAAATTATGTGAACCTTTAGATTCAGTAACTGGTGGCACCTCCTTGAGCAGCAACGACTTCAACTAAACGTTTCCTGTAACTGTTGGTCAGTCTCTCACATCGGTTTTGAGGAATTTTGCCCCTTTCCTCCTTACAGAAATGCTTTAAATCAGTTATATTTGAGGGCTTCCTTGCATGGACAGCTTGCTTCAGGTCCTGCCACAACATTTCGATGGGGTTTAGGTCCAGACTTTGACTAGGCCATTCTAAATCATTGAATTTCTTCTTCTGTAGCCATTCTTTTGTAGATCTGCTTGTATTTTTAGGATCATTGTATTTCTGCATGGCCCACTTTCGTTTCAGCTTCAGCTCATGAACGGATAGCCTGACATTCTAGAATCTTCTGATAAAATGCAGAATTCATGGTTGTGTCAATGATGGCAAGCCGTACAGGTCCTGAGGCAGCAAAGCAGCCCCAAACCATCACACTCCCACCACCATGCTTGATGGTTGGGATGAGGTTCTTCTGTTCGAATGTAGTGTTTTGTTTTCACCAAACATACATTTTTTCATTGAGGCCAAAAAGTTCTACCTTTGACTCATCTGTCCAGAGAACATTGTTCCAGAAGTCTTGTGGATCATCTATGTGCTCAATGGCAAACTTCAGACAGGCAGCAATGTTCTTTTTAGAGAGCAGTGGTTTCCTCCTGGCTATCCTTCCATGAATACAGTTCTTGTTCAGTCTTTTTCTGATAGCTGAGTCATGAACACTCATACTAGCCAAGGTGAGAGTGGCCTGCAAATCCTTGGATGTTACTCTGGGGATCTTTGTGACTTGATAATTTTTCAGTTTGTTCTTGGAGAGATTTTGGTAGGAAGGCCCCTCCTGGGTAGAGTGACTGTGGTCTTGAGCTTTTTCCATTTGTAGACTATCTGTCTAACAATGGATTGGTGAAGCCCAAAATCCTTAGAAATAGTTTTGTAACCCTTTCTAGACTGATGAGCATCAATAACTGTTTTTCTGAGGTCCTCAGAGATTTCATTTGATTGTGGCATGACGTGTTTCCACACATCTGTATGGTGAAGACCAAACTCACAAAGTTTCTGATCTTTATATAAGGTGGGGCCTTCCAAACTCACCCCTGAACATACCTAATTATTTAAACACCTGATTCAAATTATCCCCTTAATTGAGCTGATAAAACCAAAGAGTTCACTTTTTCACATACCCTGAATTTTAATTACTCATTGTCTAATTCATACATCATTTTGTATCAAAAGAGATGGAATTCGTTAGTATTAACCCTATTGGATATTTAAGAAAAGAGTGGTTTTGATTCAAGAGGGCTATCATGGTAAAACTATGGCATTTCCTTAATTATCACTGGGGTTCACAGACTTTTTCTCGGCACTGTATATACACGTGTAAGCAATCAGGATTTGACAGTGCTGTTTGGGAAACTGACACCACACGCAGTTACTACAGATTCCTGACTTCTCGTCTATATTTTGTTACAACAGAGTGCTTTCTCTTACCATGGCAGAGCAGGCACATACATTTTTCATTTGGGTTGGAGTCAAATGGTTAAATAGGTTATTAGAAGATTATGTTTAAAATATCAGCTCTTCAGGAGTTTTGTGTAAAATAAGCCCAATACTCTGTTTTGAGATATTATATTAAAAGACATCCTTTATAAACTGCAGCTAGTGCAAGAGAAAAACACATTTAAAGGAGTGAAGAAGTAATATTGGAAATGTGTAATACATAATTTAATAGACAATTAAGATAATTTAGTCAGCAGTGTATTTAATTTTAGTTTCAAGTTTTTTTAAAATAATAAAATAGAGTTTGCAGTCTTAATTATTGCTAAAAAGAAAGTTAATGCTTTTTTCTCATTTGAGATATAATGAAGAGTATAATATAATCATCTTAAAAAAAAAAAAAAAAAACACAAGGCTACAAAATTATATTTTTGGGAAACAAAAAGAACATTTATCAGATAAGAAACAATTAATTTAGAAGATGCCACATACTAAGTGTAAAGTATTTTAATAATAATACTACACCTTTAATATGGTAAGTCTAATTCTAGTTGCCTGAAGCCCAAGTGAAAAGTAGTTTTTATCATGTTTTTGGATGCTAATATAATTTGAATCCTGCAGATTATTATATCCCAGAACTAATGAAAGCATTAGCAAACACTTTGATATCTGTGTGGTGAACTATTCTTTCACACTTTAGGCTTATAGTTCTCCTCAGGCAGACAAGCCAGCCATGGGAGAATGTAGCTGGACTGGTTAGTCAAGTGGTGGTCAAGCCAATGGTAATTAATTGAGAATTGGACTTGATGACTGTCAGGATGTGAGGGGTGTGGTGTGGGTGGTGACTTCAGAACTAGGAAGGATAACACAAAAGGTAGACATGCGGGGCAAAATCTGCGTGGCTGCACAGCGTATTTATGAAGTAAATACCAAAGTAACAAAATAAATCACTGGTAGCATTCGTGCTCTCTCTCTCCTGTGCACTCTTCCTCCTGTGTGCACTCTCTTGCACACTCTCTCACGTGTGCTCTTTCCTGTGCGCTCTCTCTCCTATGCGATCTATCTCCTGTGTGCTCTCTTCTGTGCGTGCTCTCTTCTGTGCGCACTCTCTCTCCTGTGTGCTCTCGCTCCTGTGCACACTCTCTCTCCCACACGCTCTCTCTCCTGTGTGCTCTCTCCTGTGCACACTCTCTCCTATGCGCTCTCTCTCCTGTGTGCTCTCTTCTGTGCATGCTCTCGCTCCTGTGCACGCTCTCTCTCCTGTGCGAGCTCTCTCTTCTGTGCACACTCTCTTCTGCACCTGCTCTCTCTCCTGTGCGCACTCTCTCTTCTGTGAGCTCTCTCTCCTGTGCACTCTTTCTCCTGTGCATGCTCTGCACACTCTCTCTTCTGCGCCCACTCTCTCTCCTGTGCTCTCTAAATCACTCTCCCCTGCAGCCAAAGCTATTAGTTCTTATAGTGGTGATCAAGGGATTAACCTGCTATTAATTATCTAGTCAACCACTCGGTCACATTCTGCATGGTTTACTAAATAATACATATTATGCACAGGGGCAAGGAGTACCCCATCACAATGGCATATAAAGGAGTAGTCTGGATGCCATCTCATATCTGCTATACATGCCAGAGCAGCAGATTGTGCTCTTGGTGTCAGTCTCACCAGATTAGCAAAGCTTGGGTGCTTTTGTTTAACATTTTTTGTTTAATGCTTTTGTTTTTTGTTACATAAAAGTGTGCTGCCAGCGTGTTTAGCTGCCTATGCCTGAATGCAACACTCCCCTTCTCCACATTCCCCAAATTCACAGCTAAATAGATAAGAAAAAGAATGTGCAAGGAAGATATAAGAAGCAACACTGCAGAACTGTATCACTATGTTCAACTGACATCTGAGACTTATTGATGACCAAAGGTGACCATGGAATGAGGTCATATAGAGGTCATATACATAACGTGAGATTTGCAGTCCATACAAAATAGTTAATTTATAGATCCAGGCAACATCTCCAATAGATAGGGTGTTAGAAGGGGGATCAATCGAGTAAACAAAAGCTAAGGTTAAAACATTAGGGGACTATAGTCCTGGAGTGATGTTTGGTTTGTCTTTCTGTCTTGTTACTTTTTTACACTTGTTGCAATTATTCTGAAACCCGCCTACTCCAAACTGAAACATGGATAAATAAATAAATAAATACACAAATAAATAAATAAATAAATTCAACATAAGAAACCTTGTAGCTGTATTTTTAATGTCATCTGAAATCAACTCATCTCACCTGCTAATTTGGTCTAATAGCCTTCTGTCACTGCTTTGGTGTCAATTAATAGAACTTTCAAATATTACCGCGGTATCCAGTTGTTTCGCTACTACTAAACTATAAGAAGCTAGAGGTCAGTGGGAAAAGTGTCCCTTTTAATCGTTTGTTTTCTCAATGGGGTATCATTATGATCATTTTGTTTTATAGTCCTATCACTTTTGCTTTGAGGAAGTAAAGGAACCACATAACATAGGGATATATCTATGAAGAGGAACAGATGTTTGAAACGTAACTTGGTATTTGTAATGGTCTGAAATCTGAAATCAGACTATAAAAGCTCTGCTGTGCTATATCGTTAGCCCTGTTGTGAAGGAGCTGAGGGGAAGAGGTGCTGTGAGGTAGCTGCTGAAATAAATAAATTATAAATAAATAAATAAATAAAGCAGTGGAAGCATAGCTTCTTCTTCTGATTTACTATTGTGCAGTAGATACAGTAAGCTGGTTTGGGGGGAAAAGGGTGGACTTGTTTTTCTTTTAAATGTACAGCAAAACCTGAAAAGCTTAATAAAATAAGAGATCAAAATGTGATAGCTTTGCATTCTGATTTTTTTTTAAGAATTCCAAATATGAAAGATCTATTGGTATTGACGTAAAAAAAAAAAACAAAAAAAAAACAAAGAAACAAAACAGTCGTGGATCAATGACATTCTTATGTGTTAATTCTGTCATACACACCACTGTGTGTTGGGCACTGTGACTGAGTAACTCGTTACAATAATTATTTTGAGCAGGATAGTAGTTGTTGTGGTTTGGCAGTCCAATGTAAAATGTTAAAAACACACCTCCTACCCCATTGTATAATTAATTTGAATGTGTAGATATAAATCAAGCTTGATATGTTCTCAATGCATTTTAAGTTTTATTGCATAATTTACATTTTTGACTGTGAGTTTTTAGAGCATTTTTGGCCAGGATGAAAGATTGTCATACAGGCATATGGCTCTTGCTTTTATATAAGAATAATGAATATTTAACTTATTTTCACTTTAGGTTAAAGTCAGATTGACATATTTTACACCAATATAAAATCACATGGAACTAAGTTTAGCACACTATCTGCATTTAGAATAGATTGTCATGACTAATAGCTTGTCACTCTAGAACACTATATATATACAACACATTTGGTATTTATTACATCTGCTGTAGGAAAGAAGTTTTGCTGGAAGACATGTTAATGGTTACACTGTGGTCTACCTGATGTACTTAGAGGTATGACATGGTTCTGAGAGCTTCATTGAAGCTTTTAAAAGTTTTTAAATGTCACATTGATGTTATGACTAAAACGGAAAATGACTAAAACATGATTTATTATTATTATTATTATTATTATTATTATTATTATTATTATTATTATTATTATTATTAATTGACTTTGAATGGAAGAAGCATCTCCTGACTCTAAACCATTAGACCACTCTCTGCTTTCAAATACCCTTGAGATGTCAGAAATAGTTTACATTTATATTTATTTTTCTTGGAAAGTTGGCTATTTTCTTTGCTACCTTTTGCCCTCATTATAAGTGCTTAGTTTAACTGAATTTCAAAAGCCTGTTTGTGTTCCCCAAGAGAGGGAGAGGAAACGGACACTTCTCCTTAGTGCTGAGGCTCTTTTAGACAATAAGTGCTTTTAATATTCAAAATTAAATATTTAGTTTATTGCGGTTTTATACCTAGCACTCACCCTGATTTTTCCATACAGAAATCAACGCAGGAAAGTAGTAAATGTTTGATTTTCATGCTAAACAAAGGTGCCTTTTTAAATCACCTAAACAGGATTTAGATCAACCATTGTATTTAAATAACTAAAAATGTCTGAAGGACAGCATGCTTAAATTCCTGCCAAATATACTTTATAGAGTAGCTGTACAGTGGAAGAACTGCTCTTGTAACTTCATATTTCTTCTAGCAGAGAATCCATTCAGATGTTGCTACTGTAAATGAAATATGGTGATTGAATTTGTTTTATTTGTTTAATGGAAACATCATAGCAGGCTAATCATCATTTGATTCTTTCCGGTCATTTGAATTGCCTGTATAAAGCTGCCCAGGTCAACAATAAAAGGGCTTGATTACATTGTGGTCACAGAAACGTAAATGCATGGTACTCTCAGGTAGCAGATATCTGGCTGTGGTGTACAGTAACGAAATGTAATACAGCTCTGTCTCAATCCATGTAAATTAATTAAGTCAAACTTGACTAGAGAGCGGTTTACTGTGCTTGTATTTGGAGAAACAGAAATGATCATTTACTTGTCATTTATAAAGCATGTTGAAGTGAAGTCTGCTTTACAGTGACTCATCTGAATCAAGAAACATGTTGGATTGACAAAAGTGGACACCATCACTGCGTTAGTAAAAGGGTCAAGCATCATATACTGTAATCCCTAGATTGAAAAAAAAACAAAAACATATTCCCTTGCAACACTTTATAATGTACGTTGTTTTCCATTGGCTATTGTTTACTAAAAGGTCATTTCTTTGAGTCAATCGATGAGTGGAGTGAGATCCAATGAACAGAAATCTTTATCAGGAGATTTGCAGCTGGAAAGTTTATTTTATTGTGAGTGCTACTTTAAAAATGACTGGTTCACCAGGGCTTGAAACTCTTCCCATACACCTTGCTAAAGCAGAGGGAACACTGGGACTTCAATACGAAATCAATGACATGTAGAGTTCGAACTCAACCTTCTGTGCAAAAAAGTGCTTGAACTGTAACTTTCAGAGATGCTGTTATCCAGGTCACCCATCCTACCACTTCATCATGCCGCATGTCTGTTTGAATTTTCTGGTTGCATTGGCATGCCTTCAGGATAATCCAGACAGCATATTTGATTGAGTCATTTTTCCAAAATCACAAGAGGTAAGGCTGCAGCATATTTACATCATGTGTTAATGCAGGTACAGTATTTGCATTCTTTTTTTTTTCTCTCCCAGAAACTGTCATTTATATTTTATTGTAAAGCTGGCATTTTATTTCAAAACTATACCCTAAATCACTACTGCATCCAGGTACTTGTACTGCTGGTACAGCACAGGTTGCAGCTTTAGATCACATGGTCTAATTGCTGCTAAAACATTTCTAGCACTTAGCAGAATATCCTAAATGAAAAAAAAAAAAAGAACAAGCAAAGAATCTTTAACAGAGCAAAGGGGAGGAGTGGTAATAATGTCGCTAGTGCTATTAAGATGCAAGAAATATATATATATATATATATATATATATATATATATATATAGGCTGTGTGATCCAGTGGTTCAAGAAACAAGCTTGTAACCAGAAGAGTTTGTCATGTCACACACTACCTGGGACATCTGTGAAGTGGTGATAAATGGAAGAGAGGTGACAGAGCTGATAAATGTGCAATTGTGAATCTGGGGAGCAGGTTTTCAGTTCCTTAGGTTTGAAATCATATTTTTCAATGTCAAAGAAAGGAGGTGTGAGACAACAACATTTAAATTAATTAACTTTGGAATGTGTGAGTGTGCAATAAAGTTATTTAATATTAAAGAAAGGTTCCGCTTTATTGATATAATGCTTTTGTAATGCATTAATAAAGCTCATGCATTGTAGTGCAGAACAGCATATAAGTGTGCTGAGGATTTCTTTAAGAGTTTCCATTCTCATGACAGTTAATTGATTGAAACTCTCTTTTAAACAAACACATTTTGAATAGTATAGACATATGCTAGTAGAATGACATTGTATTTGTTCTAACAAAATACATCCTAAAAAAAATAAAAATAATAATTTTCATAATCTTTCAAATTTTTAATACTGCATCTGTGATTTAAGGCCACTAAGGGTGAGGATTGAACTGTTTCCAAATGTTTTGCATATAAATTAGCCCATGGCTCACACTAAATGTCATTAGGACCATGGTATTGATTAGAATGGGCAACAGCAGGGAAACTTGACATTTTACAAATCACATGAAAAACCAATCCCTTCAAAGATTTGTCAAAGTTCTAGAGGGTCGTATCTTTTTATAGATGTCATAACATATGGCATGGTTATAAAGTTAAAAAAAAAAAAAAAACATTTTATGTTTAATAGTAGTTCAGGGGTAAATTTTTCTATGATTTACAGTATCATAAGTAGTTCTATTTTTTCGGGTTTTATTAATTGCATTTTTCAGTGCTTATTTTTAGCCATTTTTTAGTTTTATGTAAATCGTTTTTTTCGGGGCTTTTGTTTTTGATATACTGTATGAAATTAGTGTTTTCGGTTACTTTACAAAATGCTTGAGCTTTTTATTTTCTGTCAAAATATAACTTGACAGTACTTGCACACTTAAGTTGCACCTTCCTTCCTTTGCTGTCTTCCACAACTAAATCCCTATGATCACAAGCACATTCTTCAGGGGTTTTTGTGTGGAGGCATTTTTGTACATTTAGCCATAATTCTGTTTTAAATCCTCTGTATCTTAACTATAATACAGCTTTAAATCCCACTAACAAGACTCCACTCCTAATTGTAATCTTGTTTTAAATCTCACAAATGGAGTCTCCAATAGAAATGTAGGAATGTGCTGTCACTCAGCAGTTGGGGCGGGTTTAAAGTAATCAGAACGAATCAATGATAGATACAAGTCAGGCAGCAGAACATTGCCTATCAGCAATGGGGAATGTATTTATTATTGTTTTATTTTTTAATGGAAAAGGGTAAAGTCAATGTGACTTGATTAACTATTTCCACAGTTTTTCAGGTGTTTTTTCAGTGTTTATTGGCTACCCACCTATTTCATATTTTTTTTGTATCGGGAGTGTTTTATCGAGTTTTATCGGTTAAAAACGAAAATCAGAAGTCCTAATCATAAGCTAAAACATTGTTTGCTCTAGCCAATCAAACAGCTTTGATAAACCCAGAAATCTCATTGCCATCCATCCTTCTATAGATGTGTAATTAGTTAAGTAAGAATTCATAGTAATGTCAGGGTCATTGCAGTCTATTGTACTGTTTTTATTATTATTTCTTATCAATTTCCTGGCATAACATTTTATGAGCACAATAACACTCCACATGAGATGTCCATCTCATGCCTTGCAAACAGGTTATTCATTTTTCTGATGAGAAATACACCAGGAGCAGCAGTGACTACACACACACACATCTATAATATTCCTATAACCTAATCAACCCGTTCCCTTTCTCTAAATTTAAGGCCAATCAATATTTTAATTACTTCAGCCCTTATGTTAACCAATGCCAAACTTTAAAAAAAGAAACATGCATTTGAAAATGCCAGATTGTTCTTTTGTATGAACTGTATATCTAGTAGCAATGTGTGGAATATCAGATTTTAAATAGTTAAAATATGCTAACTAAGTTTGCATTCTAGACCCTGAATTGTCCCCTGAACCAGCTTCAGATGTATGGTAACTCAAGCCTCCACTATTAAAGACCATCTCCTTGGGTTTCTGTATATGTGTCATGTTTACTCATCCAAACCATGTCTGTACTATGCAAAAGTCAAACAAGTTAAGACAAAAATGTGAGACAAAGGCCGTTCATCTATAAAGCAGCATTTTTGTTTATTTCTATTTCGTCAATGAAAATGAAAAAGTCATGTTTTAAAGTCAACATTTGGAATACATGGTATTTGAATTGCCATTACCATTATCCTGTTACAGACCTGTAAAGGTTTGTCACAATTTACAGAACTTTTTGAGTTTACATTGCAAAATGTAGTATTTAAATATGTGATTTAAAAAAAAAAAATACACATAAACATTCCATGCATGTATAACTATCAGTTTGTTTCAGGGATTTTAGATTTGATGAGAATTTATAAATAGATTTCTGGTAATACTTTAAGTATTTCTAATTACTGTGTATTTACATAGTAGTTACTTAGCAAATACTACTTCTTTACACGTACTTACAATGTTATTATGTATAGTTACAATATACTTAATGTGTAAATTATTTTGCATGATATAACTCTAAACTTAACCCTAACCCCACTGACCCTAACTCTAAACCTAACCCTTTTCTGATAAAAGTGTCAACTTACATATAACATGTAAAAAGCACAATGTAACTATGCATAATAACATTCTAATTATTTTAAGTACACATGTATTCACTATGTAATTACTATGCAAATACACAGTAATTAGAAGCACTGATTTCAAACTTTTCCTTTGAATTCTAGTCTATTTGAAGGATCTGTTCACGCAACCCTCCACCAAAAGGGGTTGTACACCCCTAGTGCACACAGAAAGTTGTCATTTGAGAAATCTCCAATTTGAAAGTACCTTCCTTCTCTTATAGAAGTCCTAGAAGTGAGGCAAGCCTCCAGGATGGAAGCACTGCAGCTGACCCCACAGATGTAAATGTGACAGAGTTGAAGGCAGATAATTACATCTCAAAAACAGAACAGTTTCATCAATCCGTGCTTATTGGATAACTGATGACATGAGCCGTGTTTTTATTTTGAAGTCATGTGCACTTGGAGATGCCTCATGCACATGACTTCAAAGTAAGAACGTGGTTCACCATGCACCATTCATAATAATGATTTGTTATTTAGGAAGCTGCTTTGATTTCTGCTGCAGCATTTGGCGGAGGACAGTTATGCACAGGTAATGCCTTTCTTTGATAAAGTGCCATTATCAATAACAATGAAATTTCAGAAACGACACTGGACATGTGGCAGCACTGCCAAGTCATTTTTATTGTACTTCAGCTGCAGCACATCTTCCATATTAAGTAGGCTACTTTTAAGTGTGGTTTTGGTGGAATGAGTCAGAGTTTTTGATCGAAATGGATGGGATGTCATTTTAAACTTGTCTGATAATTTTTTTTCATTTTCTTCAGCCGTAACTTTTGTTTTGTATTCCCAAAAGATTCACACTATTTTCGATCTGAGTGGCAATCGACTAGATCAACAGAAATGTACATTGCACTTTTCTGTTCATGACTATAAATCTAAAGCTGTACGTATTATTTTCTATACAGTTTACATTTTACCACATTTATCATTGACTGCAAAATTCATGTTGGAGACCAACTGAAAAAGTACCACACCAAACGTATTTGATAAGCAGTCTGGACACTGTGAAATATACGAATTTCAGTCACTCAAGCACGACAACCTTCAATGTGAGGCAGCTTTTTTCAACTAGCCTCATGATCCTCTATTAGAAAAGATCGATTCTGGGTGTACTACTTCAGACCACAGCATGTCATCACTTACAAATTAGGCAATTAGTAAAATATATTATTGGTAAAACTTAGATCTTGAAAAACCAATAAAAACAACTTTGGGACACAGTGGACACTGAACATTGAAAGGAGGATTTGGTAAATTTAGTTCATAAGTAGTTAAGCAAAAAAAATACAATTAAAAAATCCTGTACATGTTTAGCACAATGTGTGCATCTTTTGAGTAGAAAACTTTGAGACCTACAAAATAATAGTAGTTCAGAGATTGCCTGGAATTGTTGTGTTAGCTCTATGTACTTGAAGGAACCCTGTGACACGCTGACGAGTGGACTGAGGCCCAGAGACAGACTTCAGTTCAAAAAATAATACTTTTATTACAAATAAAAACACAAAATAAAAGGGCACAAGGGCCAAAACAAAGGGATTTAAACACAAATAGAAAGACACAAAACAAGACTTACAAAAATAAATGCTTCCAGGCTGGACGATGCCTTCACTGGATGAGGGGGAAAAAAAAAAAAACCAGCAAGCACAAACACCAGCTTGCTTCCTCAGCTCCCTCCCCTCTCTAATGGGAAGCTGAGGCCTCCTTTTATGTCAGGTGGCTGGGTGCTGATTGATCATTAATTACTCCAATCAACCCCAGCCACCTGAACACAATAAACCCAGGCAGGTAGGGAAATTTAACCCCATCCCTACCAATTTATAAAGGGCAGAGCTCTGCTCTGCCACAAACCCATAGTGGTTTTCACTGGATCGCTTTTGGTTTTCTACTGAACACACTCTATAGTCTAGTCTACTAGGTATGGCCAAAAGTCACCCTATAGAATTAACTAATTTTGCTTGATAAAGTTGAATAATGTTACTTTAACATATTGAATTACATACTGCTTTGTAGTTGTCTATATACTGAACAAAAAAACTGACAAAAAAAAAAAATAGAAATGTGACATTTTGAAATCTAACATGAAATACTGTACTACTATCACGGCTTCTGGTAGGCTTTAGCGATATCATTTTGTAGTTCATTTGATTACATGATGTTAAATAAAAGATCTAAATGATGGTTTGTTTTTTTATGTCTATGTGATGCAAATCTTTTGGCCATAGCTGTAAAATGGCTCCATATTGAAGCCAAACATTATTACAATGATAAATGTAGAACTAGCTACCTGTTTACTCAGTATGTGGCCAAAAGTATTTATAAATGAGTAAACTCACTATGGTAAGTATTTCACAATGAAGCTCTTTATTGAGACGAAAAGCAAACACACACATTTCAAACAGATCCAAAAGCAGGCATTTAAAAGCAGCAGAAAATGGCACAAGCAGCATTATCACAACAATTTCTTATTTAATCCAAGAAACTAGTCCATCAATATGACCCAATTGTTGCATATCACTAATAAATGTAATTAATTGTCCACTGCTTGACAGTGCAGTGGTAAACAAAAAAAAACATAGCATCTTGCATTGCTCTGGTCAATAAATCTCTCCTCTTGAGCATTAGAGTCCACAGAGTAAATGTTAATCAGTTTCCCAGTGTCCATCTTTTTATGATTCCATCTTATAATCTCCAAGAAGTTTGGAGAATTTCTTCATCATTTATATCCTCCAAGTTTTTCTCTGGTCGGCATAATTAACATAGTACCTTAGAGTGACTTCAGTTTTAGTAAGCGCTAAAGCTCTTTGAGAAGTTGCTGCCAGTTTATTGCACAGCACTGCATGATGTTTCCATGAGTTGCTTTTCTGGATGCAGTGACATAACTGGAGCATGGCATTCACAACCCAAACATCTCACACTCTGTTTGAGGAGTGTTTGAGGAATCTCGCGTTAAAAACTCTTTAAACTCAGCCCTATTTCCACCGGTGTTTCACTGCTTTAATTTATGTATGTGTAACTACTGGATAACTACATACATAGATAGTTTCGTATTATATTAATTGCAACAGGTGCAGGCATATTATATGTGGTAGGGATGAGAATATATGTAAATAATAATAATCATGTTTGGTCACTACTACAGATTTTGTATCATAGATGGCTCAAAAAAACACTGCAACATTGAACGTCAATAGGAAATGAAAATTGTGCGAAAAAACAACTGTTTTATTTACACCTTTGCCAAATGACCATAATCACAACTATATCTCTTTCTCTGGTTTGTAGCTTGTCTAGCAACCTAGCTAGGCAACCAAGACAAATGGCACTGGAAGAGCCTAAGTCTGCCCTTTCAGAAGATATCTAATCCGATTGACTGGGCTTTGTGTTGTTTGAGATACAGTACTGAAATACATCCACTGAACTGATGCGTCTCACAGGACTGTACTATTGCATTCTGGATACTGTAGTTTTCTCTCTGGACTATGTACACGGGAACATTTGGTATATCTGAGCATCTAAGCTTTTCAATGATAGGACCCCATTCTGTAATCAGTTACAGTAATTGACTCGCAACGAAACCTAAGCAGGTGACCCCTGTCACATGATAAGTGGCTTACCTTCAGGTGATTTTAGCCCCGGCTAGCAATACCGCTTACCAACAGTGAATATGTCATTGGAAAGTGCCGGGTCTGTACTTTGAAACCACATAGGTGGCTTTTATGTTGCCTGAGTAATATGCACTTAAAGTTTGGTGTGCCAGCACACTGAAATGAATGGGGCTGAGTTTAAATTAATAATTTATTTCTATTGCTTTAATTACATCTGTATTACATCATCTAGCTGCAGTGCTCCACATTTATGTTCAGTTTTATGGTACTTCTCAGTGACTTTATACTACATTCTTTCATAATTAACCTATACTTCATAACAACCGATCTCTGTTCATTTTCTCGTTTGCTTTCGCTACATGAAAGCAAACGAGTTTCCAGTACAGGAAACACCTAAAAACCTTATAACATATGTATAATACCTTCTTAAATTTATTTGTTTTAATTATTAATTTTGTTTGTTTATCATAATTACTTACCACTACAGTTTCAGAGAAAGCCAAATCAGGGAGGGAAGATGCTTTGAGTTGAGCAAACCACAGGGTAATGCCAATGGGAGAAATGTAATTCAAGTAATTTTGAAGAACAAGCATGTCTTATTAATGGCCGACACATTTTCAGATTTCTTTCTTTCTTTCTCTTGTCACATTCTTCCCAGCTGATATACAATGTCACTGTGCAGGAGTGGAATTCAGAGGTGAAATCCATTGACATTGAAGAGTTTACTAACCGGAGATGACAAATAGACCACAAGTGAATGGAGCTTGCTTGGGGAGCACTCCTTTTTTACAGGGGGAAAACCAGAAACCCAGAGAATGTAGAGTATTGCCACCCTCCAACAAGGTTTCCCTTCTCCAGTTTCAGATAAACCTTATCCTCCTTGTCTAGAAATAACAGAACTCCATTAGTGGCGGCTTCACGGGTGACATCCTTATCTCCAGCAAATGCAGAAATGACAGGTCTTCCATTTAACATCAGATTTACCTGGATACCAGAAAAGACTTAAAGGGTAAAGTTACAAGCATCAATGAGACTAAGATATGCAGATACTCCTTGAGTGTTCATGCAGTATTGTAGTTATTCAATGAATGCCATTCTCATTAGGGAAATAAACACAGCACCCCATGAACGCTCACTGAGTGACATGGTTTTTACAACAAATACAATGTATGGCAACATTTTTAGCTCTAAATGAATCACTCAAATCACTTTCTTTATTTAAGCTCCACATCTGCTTAACAACGCAGTGTTATTAAAAAAAAAGTTATTCAGCCCAAAATATCTCAACACCAAACAAACAACAAACATATTTTCACTAAAATGTATTCTGACTGTTTATCATAATTAATTTGGCATACTGAAAACACTGGTAAAAAAAAAAAAACAAACAAACAAAAAGAAACAGGTGTCTATTCAGTTGATAGACAGTGGTGGATCTAAACAGTTTAAATATTAAGATAGGACTGAGCCTCCTTCTAACATTTTAAACAAAGACAGTATTTAGATCAATTTTATAGACCCTGCATTGTGCATATACAAACAAACATTGACTAATAAATATTGTGTCTCATTATTTATAAAGCACGTTACAGGTGTACCAGTAATACCAGTTTAGCACTAAAAAGGACTCGACGAAAGCAAGACAGCACAGTACTGACAATTTTAGCAGGAGGCCACAGCCTGAGACATTGTGGGGGGTGGGGGTGGAGGTGGGGGGGTTACCTTATAATTTACAATAAGATATGGAACTTAGCTGTCTGAATAAGAATGTCATAAACTAGTACCTTTCATTATACAATGCATTAAAAAAGGAAACCTAATAAAATGAAAGATTATGAATCGTGCAGTTTTTAAAAACTCCTCTCGGAGCTGTATTCATAACAGCATTTTGATTAATTTTATTAATATGTAAGTTTAATTAATAAAGAAAAAGCTTGTGTCAGCTTTTAAATAATACACGGATGCTTTTTTTCATTGTTTAAAAGTGTGAGTTTTTAGATTCAAAACTGAAGGCCTATCTACACACTGAAGCACAAGTAATCTTCCTGCTCAGTTGTCATGGTTCTTTCACCTCAGCTAAGGTTGTGAATCTGTCTGGTGTGAAATGTTGCAGGAGAAACAGCTACCTGCCTTAACTTCCTGTATGCTTAAAAAAAAAAAAAAAGAATCACAATGAAATAGCAAATAAAAAAATTACATTCCAAACCCTGCCTTGAGCTGTGTTTCTGCTGCCGTGAACCCCATCACAATTCTCGAGGAGCACTGTGCTGTTCCAATGAGTGCCTCCTCTCCCTCTGCAAGCAGGCTCTTCCAAGTCAGAACCAGGCTGGCTAATAAAGCTCTCTCAGGGTAGGCTGAGAGAGCACAGATTTGAAGGTCAAAATCTAATTTCGTTGGGCACATTTACTAGGCTCATGAGCACGGTGCTCCAGGAGAATGCATGAAAGCATGCAGCTGAGAACTGGGCAGTGGAAATGCAGCAGAATTGGAAGCATAGAACCCTGCCCTATTTTCCACTCAAAGACTAACAACAACGACAAAAGTCAGATATGATCTTAAACCCTTAGCAATGGAAAGTTTGTGTGTTGGTGGTCCTAGAGTCACATGTGCTCCTCTGAAACTTTTTTTTTTTTTTTTTTTTTTTTTTTTTATCATTGAACGAATCGACAAACTGGACAGCAGCTGCACATACTCTACCTTACCAAACAATACACTGTGGACCCCTGTACTGAAAAGATCTGTTAAAACAGTGTATCTCCAGAGAGGGTGAAAAAAAAAGTAAAAATCAGTTGGTTGTTTAATTTGAATTCAAAGACAAGAGAAATGCGTACGTACCTGAATGGTTTGGCTCTGGTATACTTTGATGACATGAAAGTTAAAACTGTAAATTCCTTTTCTTGGTGCTAAGAAAACGGATTCCAAGGTGAAATAATTGCCTATGTTTACAAGGATCTGGGGAAGAAAAATGCAAAAGTGCTTTGAAACCATTTATAACAAAGACCACATCCAGACAAGATTAAAATTGCCATGCTAAAGCAGCTTCCCTGCAGGCATAATTTGCTTGCATTCACTGCATTCAGACAATTATTTCAATAGTAGGATAAAAAGTAATGGAAATACATACATTAACATATATTTACTAGTGTTATTACCCCTGCGAAAGGCTTGCATAGATCAAGACAAATAGAAGGGTGTGCTTTTGGGAATCATTTTTAAATGAACATACTGTATGCTAGATGTTCCTTCATGGTAGCTCTAGGTGCTGGTTTACAAGCTACCAGTATTGGTACTTTGAAAAACATTTATCAAATTGAAATTGAATTATTCTCATCACACTGCAGCAAATAATGGGTTGCTTTCTCTTCTTTGAAGTCCAACAACAAATAAAAACCTGACTTATGCCAAGACAGTTCTCTTTTTTAAAAAAAAAAGCTTTCCTTCTATTCCGGAAAATATTATATTTTGCAGAATTTTCTGATTGTCCAAAACTTGTTTGCGATTTATATAATTAGGATATATATATATATATATATTAGATATTACTATATATATATATAATATATATATCACTACAATAAATATCTAGTTTAACAATGTGGAGAACAATCTATTTCTGAACAGAGCTTGATCAAGGTGTGTTTGCGTAACTGAACAGCTGTCTAGAAATGGCTTGCCCTGGTCTTCGTGACCCACAGTGAATGAATCTGGCTTGAAACAGGTTTTCTTTAATAAACACGAGGGAAGCATTTGCATTACAAGGACTGCCCTTCCGCACAAAAAGTGAGACCTACGGATCGGCTGTTTTTTTTTTTTTTAACACCTCTATAGGATTAAGCTGTTTCCTTTAAGTTAGGAATGTATAGCTCCCGTTTGAACTATGTACATACATAGTGACGGTACGCATTTGAGTCTTAAACAACATTAACTAAGTCTGCATTTTTTATATGGGTCCGCATGCGTGCCTGTGTACCAGTTATGTGAACCCCTGCTTTGTCTGACATGCCTGTGAAGGGGTGGGTGTTATGGGGGGTACATGCTTACTTATAATAGTTTGGCTTTTCCATGCACACCCCTTCCCACCCCTCATTTTCAAATCAATAGAAATGAGAAACGTATAATGAGATTAACAGGAAAGCAGGCAGGTGTAAATCAATCAATAGTAACCCCTGATATTAAAAGCATTGATTCTCCCCCCAAATTGAAATGGTGTTTGCAAAATTCATTTCTGTTCTGATTCGTAATGTTACATTACTTAGTGTCTTAATGACAACTGCGGTTGTTAACAACGATTAGTGACAGATACTGTCAGCGCAAGTCCAACTGTTCTGTGATGCGTAATTGGCACTTTACGCATCGCTGTGAGAAATGGGCAACGTGTTTATTATTATTATTATTATTATTATTATTATTATTATTATTATTATTATTATTATTATTATTATGTATTATTAATATGTAGTCTGGACGAAAACAGACTGTAACCTAAAGTGACGGCTAGAGTATCATGACAGTGAATTTTTAAAACCGGCTGTATTGGAATGATTAGTGTGAAGTAATAGAAAGCCATATTGTGCTTTTTATTTTGCACCAAAACCACAGTAGAGATGAAGATAACGAGGCAAACTATATTGTACTGTATTGTAGGCTAAAGTAGCAATTTCAGAACTTCAAAGTATTCATGTTATAACGTAAATAAACATATCCTACCTGATCAAAGTAAATGATTCTAGTTTTGTTGCTCATCTCAGAAGGCTCATGGTTAGTGCTTCTCACTGCTGAGAAAGCTACTTTTGAGTTCGCTGCACGGACAGAGATCCCAAGCGGAGAAGACGACACTTTGGAATCACTTGCTGGATTGGAGTCACAGACCACGAGACACTTGCCCTCCAGAACAATGGCCTCAGTGTCGTTTTGAGCCACTACTAGTTCAATATACAAAGCCAACCCAATCAGAAGAATCAGCATTGTGAACGCAGCCTTACTGAATATAATAATGAACATTGTAAAACACCAGAAACGGGTCTTCACTGCAGTTTTCCCAATAATCTCTTGGTTTGGACGCTTAAACCTTCGGATACGGGTTTCTTTATAGATTTAACAGTGCGTGGAAATCTCCTTCCTGTATCTCGAAGCTCACAGGTGAATTATTGATGATCGAGATCAAGAAGTAAGTAGCAAAACATTTGACGTTGCCATGATTTATTTATTTATTTATTTTTCCAGATCGGATTATTTCCCCTGAGTCTGTTCGAGTTGGGATGTAACGCTGTATTGATTGCAGAGGTTACAGACCGATAGCTCGTTCCCAGTCTGCCAAGCCCCGAGCTACCGTATCTGATCGCATTGCCAATGTATTTGCACGTTAAGAGTCTCTTGAAGTAATTCCCCGTTGTCTTATGTCATGTAGTTCCATTTTAATTTACTTGAGAATATATTGTATGTGCGCTCTTTGGTGCCTATAGATAAGCGCCAACAGCGCCTTATTCTTGCTCGCTCTCACGTACACTCAAAGCACCTGCACTCTTTCCCACATCACATGACACGCTTTATTTATAGTATAAAAAAAAGGGGGAGGCCGGGGGGGGGGGGGTTTGGAACAAGTCACATGGAGAATATATTTACTGGTTGCTTTAAAGTTACGATAAGTAATAATCTTGTAGAATGACAATCCCTAAAACAGGTGTCCAATAACAATCTTTTACTGTACCGATTTGGCACGAGCTGTTACATTGTTCTGAGCTAATTGTATTGTGTTACATAGTTATTTCATAAGTCTAATTTGATATGTAACTAAATAATTATTAAATACGTTACAGCATATGCGACACATTAAAATAAACAAACAAATAAATAAATAAATAAATAATGAGCCTAATTATTAAGGGAAATTGTGGGCTATGTTAGGAGACAAACCGGACAGGAAAATTAGTAGGCGTCTGTCGAAACAGCAACAAAAAGAAAACATTATACTAGCAGAGTTGTCTTACAGATACTGTTAGAGGAGGTAGACATTAATAAGGACATTTGATTTAAAATTAACAACCAGGTAAAGTTGCAAATAAATTGCAAATAAAATAAATCCATAAAAAAATAAAGAAATAAAGAAATTGTGCAGGTTATAGCCTACAAGCCCGATTCATATTGTATAAAAACAGCACATGAAACCCGTTTGTTTGGTTTTAAAACAAAAACTTTAAAAAACAGCTTAACCTCTGAACAATATCTGTAGACCATAATACCGCACAGCAATACACGAAACACGGTTGTCTTTTCATGTCGTATAAGCGTACCACAATTTTGGAGAGCATAAAATTGGTTTCTTAATTAGATGAGACATACATTTAAAATGTTTATAGATAAATCTATGCTATACAATCTAATAGCAGCCTTTAAACTTACATTATTGTGTTTATGTAAATTAGGTGTTGTTAATTAAAAAAAAAAGTAAACAGGGATGTAATGAGTTAGACAGGTTGCTTAACTGGTGTGTCTATTGATTTAAGATTCATGCATAGCTTTAATAGATAGCATAATTAAAGAACTTTAACCCTTGAAATGTGGGGATCCTGCAAATCCAAGGGCAGAATTCTCCGTTTGTGTCTCCTCTCTAAAGTAATTAACGCTGCCTTTGGGAAACATGAAGGTACTCATTAAAACAATGGCTCCCCATGGGCTGTGCAACGGGAGTTCTTCATCTTGCTATATATCTGTCAACACTATGTACTGTGATTCACACAAAAATGATAGAACAAGTAGGAGCTAGTTAGGAAGTTGTGACACCTTCAAATATATTTTTTCTTATATATTTAGCATAATAAAGTTGTTTTTTCAGATGTGGTGATGAGGAAGTACATTACAAATGACACATTCTTAGTTCTTTCCCCTTAACTTTTTTTTGTGGTTTTCAATCATTCATAGTGGCTTATTGCAAATACAATGTTTTAGAAGCTGCCTGCCATAGACATGCTATGTGTAAGCACAGTTAGATCAATACATTAATAAAAGAACTATCTTTTCACGTATAATTTAAAAATACTTTTGTTTTAATATACCAACACTGTTACTCAGTAGTTAGGGATCAAATTGGTACAACTAGAGTGAAAAATCAGGGACTTCTTTACTAGATACGTTTAAGCTGTTCCAACTATACATAGTGACACCTATAATATTTAGCACACCTGTGTAAAGGGGATGCACACATGTATAAAAGTAAATGGAATCTCTGACATGTACACTGTATTGTATATGTAAAAGCTGTATGGTCCATTCTAGCTCCATGCATGCTAAGATCATGTCCATGCTGTATCATGCATGCCAGTTCCAGTCATGGTAGGAACAGCAGATCTGAAACACAAGTGACAGACTTTCGCAGGATTTACTGATTTTGCAGGAGGAACAGCCTCAGATGTGATGAAGACACAGCCATTCTGGAGAACAGGATTCTCAGTGTATTCCTTTTCTCCCAGCAGGACATTGCAGATGGTAATCATTGAGAAATGCTCACCTGGGTATCCTTCCACAACAATTACTGCCTTTCTGTTCTGGAACACAATTTGCATATACATTTTCCATAATATAAATACATAAGTATATCACTATTAATCAGAGTTATTTATTTCATACCTATTGTCTTTCCTAACAAGTTGACATAGTAATGTTGGTTTAAGTTCACAATGGGGGCAAGAGACTAAACAATACACCGAGACTGGGGTTACCTGGTAGCAAAAAATGTTTTTGTTAATTGATAGCACTTTAAAGTTAGTGGTGCCAGAATTTAATTTGAATTTCATTAAAATGATTACGTACACACATTGGTCAGAATTGCCAATGGTTTTAAATACATTATAGAGCCCACCTATGTACAGCTGCATTCATAAAATATAAATCTGTACCTAACTGGAAAACAGCTTCTTGCATTTTTGACTGAACTCACTCTAGACAGTAAGGAACTGGCCTGTACTCTATAGTTTCTTTAATATCAGTGGATCTCAAAGTAAGACTCTAAGACTTTTAGCATTTTTAAGTTAAAATGAAGTGGCATTCAATACAGGTTATGTCTAAAACATTAATTACAGTGCTCCCACATTGCACTGCTGTGCTGAATATAATGTGTTATAAAGTGGGATAGTCCTGATATCGTCCCATATTACCATTTCATTTTCACATGCAGTCTGTTTATAATGTGAAATACATATAGCACAGTCTTTCACCCAAATAGTTCAAGGGGCGCACATGCAAACAATTAATGCAACCAATTAATACCTAAACACTAAATGATTTCCATTACATGAGAGTAGATGTTGACTTCATGCTGATTTGAACTCGGCTCTCGCCAAGATAAGCACCAACTAAGACGTAGCTTTGCAACAAACTAGTGTGATCCATCTGCATCTCCATCCATTTGCATTGTTTTCCATCTGATGATGTAGATATCCTTCTGTCTGGCTCCAGGGATCAGCTCATTTTGCCTCCCCAGCGCATCAACACACACAACGGCTGCGATGCTAGCTCTGGGGATCAACCCAGTGCGGTCTCCCCAGCATGACAACCGTCTGGATTGAGCTTAGTAGAGTTCATCTTTGGGGTCTTCAAGTGGACACCTTCCACCCTCGGTGTTTCGTTGACTAGCCCACAACACCTCAAGAGGGCTCAACAGTGATTCTGGCGTCCAAGCATCACCCCTTAGATTAATTATGTTTCCTAAAACGTCTGCAAACGACAACATGTGTTACTTGTAATCAATAAAAAACAGAGCATTCGTAAAACATTTATTATAGAATTTGTGTTGAAAACCATAGTGAATTTAATAATAAATGCTGTACAAAAAGCTCTCTATTTTTAAATATTTTGTAACATTTGCGTTGGAATAGTCTATAATATTTCGGTATGGTATGCCCATTTGTATTTTGTTTATATGTTTTGTAATTTTTTTAAACATCAGTCTTCAAGCCTTAGTTTTGTATTAGATTTGCCCCTGGGTTGTTCATTTCTTGTTCAGTACATCATGCTAATAATGAACAAAGAGCTGGTTAAATCTAGCCCAGAATGCATAAACAATTTGTATAAACTACAATTAGAAGGATAGAATTGATTTATTAGTTTAAACAGCAGTGAAGAGAAGCACAGCACTCACTATTTATTATTTAATAAACAGTTGCCTTCATTTTATTTTGTAATATGTTTAAATAACGATTGCTCTTTTGGAGGCTGTTTGTATTCACTGTAGAAGTTGCTACTGATAGGATATACATGCAGAAATATTGGCAAAGACAGCAACACATAGACAACTAAACCCCCAAAAGGCACAAAGACAATAAAATGTTTTTTTTTTTTTTTCTGAAGCATCATGAAACATGGTTAAGTATCTTATATATCAGCGATTCAAGCATCTGGATGTGAAATATGGCTGGAACATCTAACTGGACCTGAATGGCCAAATCAAGACCCTTCGGTCAAGAGGAAGAGATGGCATCATGAAAAAGATATACACAGGAAACAGGTACAGAGGATTAGATATGATTGGGACTGTGGCCTGAATTAAATAAGAGTTTATGGCGCAGCCATTTCTATGCTTTGTAAGGACTACAACGTTGCCATAGCTTAGATTGAATACAGGCCTGGGCTGTTTGCCTCTTAGAAACACGTTCACATTTTATTAAAAATAAATAATACCTAAAATTAGAAAATGATGAATTTCCCACAAATCATGATAAAAAAAAGATTGACCCTGACATTTGTGCAAAGATGTAATGTTGGCACCTAAGATATGGCCTTTGTTAGCATAATGAGACAGCAATACCAGAAATTGCATGTAGGTATGCAAGCATAATGCAATTCCTGAATATCTCAATGTGCAGAACATGTTTCATCACAATTCAATGAGGGGTTTTAAAGATATAAAAAGAAAGAACTGTCACCCTGTGACCTGCATTCACTGTATACTGAACAGCTTGCAATGCACATGAAAGTTTCATAACGTTCAGGGAGCTGCTTCTTAAAATATAGACTCCATTTGCAAAACCAACCACAAGCCATAACCTGTAGAGTGTGTCACCATGACCTAGATTCTAATACTCCAAGGAACGTCTGCTGAGTAATGTCCATATGGATTGGATAAGTGTTTCTCAAGATACATCGGGACATGCAGTGCTTCCACTATATGCCAGGGACAATACATAACAAATATAGGAAATTGGTCCTCAAGAAAGATAAAAAGCAATGCATTTTTTGCAAGTATTGATCTAGTGGAATCCCATTTGGATTAACAGAGTATGCTTGGTTAATGAGTTATAAGACTTACGTTTATTTATTTATTTGTTTCAAGATACGGGTCTATTGAGATGGTTCATTTTATTTTCAAGGCATCAGATGGCAAAAATAAACAAACAACAAAAAACCAATAATGAAATAAAACTAGTTAAATTGTGGAGACAAAGTTATTTTGCAAGAATTCAGATAAGAGAGTGCAAGTCCTGTACCACTTATCATAGCGATTAACAATGATGAGATATTTTGTCAAAATATGTAAAACATTTTGATATTTTTTATTAGACATGGAATAACTGTAACAAATATAACTGAAGGTCTTTCACATTATGATAGACCGGGCACATGATAAAATGTATGCACAAATCGTGTAAACAGGTATGTTTTAAATGACTATTTGTTTTAAAAGTATATGTACCAGTACACATTCAAACTCCACTCATGACACTTAAATATATGTGCAACTTTCCATCATAACCTACATTAAAATAGCTTAGCTTTATTTCAAATATTGTGTTTCTCTAATTAGTGGAGCATGTATCTGCTGTAAGATCGCAAGGAAATGTAATTGTTTTTTAAACCCCCTAAATGTGATTTTAAGATTAGAGTAACAAGACAACCCTTTAAATGTAAAATGTATGTTCAGTGTATTTACAACCTTGACTTCCTATTCCTATATTCCTGGGTAATGTCCTGTCCATTCCCACTCTTTATGGTGCCTATTAAGAGGAACGTGTGAATGCTGGTGTTAGTATTAGTTGTGTCTAAATGGCTTGTTAGTTAAGGGCAGGCATGCAGGATTGTTTCCACGTGCCCATTGTTTATTGCTTGAATGTTTTGAAAAGATTCATTGCATTGGGCTCTTGGTCTAGTTTGTAATGAGGTACTACGTACCATCAATGGCAAACACAAGAAGAATGTTGTAAACAGTCACCCATAAATCATAATTGACCATAAACTGATAGCAGGGCACTGCAGCTTCGAAATCTATCTCTCTGATTCTGTAACATGAACTGCTTCCAGAAACTGAAGGAATCCGGTTTGAAAATGGTGCCCTGTTGTGTCAATTTTACAGCTGTGCGGGGCGGAGGGGCAATACAAAAAATGTATACTGGGCTCTGTTCGAAGTCAAACACAATCCCAAGTTAAAAGTGAGTCTAAATTGTTATTGAGAGCTGTAATTACAGATTAGGGGAAACTGTTCCAAAGCTTTGGAGCCGTAGATAAAATGTTACATAGGCGTGGTTTCCATGGAAAAATAAAAAATAAGTTTCACCTTTATCTCACGCTATACTTACCAAATTTGGGTTTCCATGTATTTTTCTTTTAGGGTCAGAAATTCTCCTTCAAAATGCAAATGACATATTTAATATTAAAATATAGGAATGTATATTAAAATATTTCTGTCTACGTTCTAACAAATACTGACTACAAAAAACTCCCATAAATACCAACATTTTATAAGAAAGCACTGTGTACTATCAATGTATACATATATATGCCTGCATATATATATATATATATATATATATATATATATATATATATATATATATATATATATATATATATATATATATATAGACAAGTTTTCCTACATAACTGTAGCTTCAGCAATTCTAATCCTGTCACAGGATAACGCTGTGGCCTAAGACAGTACCGGTAGGAATAAGAGACTTGGAGACAGAAACCACAGTGAAGCATTGTTGTGCATATTTATTTTACAAAACACAAAAATAGAAACAAAATAAATAAGGCACAAGGGCCAAAATAAAAGGTACAAACAAAAGAACAAATCACTTGAAGGCTGGGCATTAACCTTCACTACACTGTTACAAAACAATACAAAAAAATCACAGCACAGGGTCCCCGAGTGGCTCATCCAGTTAAAACGCTGCCGCTGGGAACGCAGGGTGAGTCACACAGCTTGGATAGTGCCAGTTTGCGTCCGGGCTGTGCAAAGAGGCCGAACTTTGCTGGGGACTCCGAAGGGGGAGTCATATTGGCTCTGACGCTCCCAGGGTGGGTTGATGGGAACAGCAAACCCTACTGGCCACACACCGAGCACATTCAGTGGATAAAAACAGGGCTGATCTCTGTTCTACATGATTGGTAGCCTTCCCACCTCTGCTCTGGATTGCTCGGTGTAAAAGCGATTCTGGCTTTAGGCTTGTGTTATTGGAGGACGGTCTCACGCCCTCAGAATGTCCATGCTGTGTGGGGACCCGCTACGATGAAGAGAAAAAAATATAATTGGACATGGACATGTAATTGGGGGAAAATTAATAAAAATAATAATTGATCACTCAAGGATTTTGCTTCCTTTTATACATGTGGCCAATCCCCACCTATGATTGCTGGCAGGGACAGATTTCACCCCACCCCCTTCCATCCTTACATTCCCACACCTCCACTATTTACAGCAGCAGGGTTCTGCCCTCTGCCACAGGTGCAAACGTAATTTCTTTTGTCTGTGGTAGGTACCCATGATTGATGCTACTTTCAGTCTAATGTACAAAGAATTGCATCTGATTGTTAAGGGGCAAAAAAGACTTTAAGCAATCAGCCATCTGATCACCAAACACGAAGATAACAGAAGTTGAAAGGATGAAAAAATATATCTCTGTGCTTTGCGAAAGGCTTTATTTATTTATTTAAAATTATTTATTCTCTTTTTTTATAACCATGATTATAAACAACTAAATCAGAAAGCACTAGCATTGAGTCAAATGGAAATAATTTGAAATGCTGAATAATAAAGGTTGTTAAAAATAAAATGAATGAAGAGGTCTCTAAACCCCTTGTGCTGTATGCTTTCCTCCCTATTTGGTTAATAAAGAATTGTTTGGATCCTTTAGTTACAGTATAAGGCTGTGCAAGGTTACATTACAAATGGGATCTTCACTGCTGAAGTCTTGTGAAATATAAGGTACAGCTTTCAGACATGTTCCTATGCAAACAAAAATAACACATGCCATAGAGCACTAAAACAAACAACTACCAGCTCTGGTGCTGTGGAGGAGCAGGAACAAGGTGCACAATGCCAAACCACGATATTAACTTGTAGAAACCATAATACAACTAAATAATAATAATAAACTGGAGGGGAATTGGAAGCCAACAAAGAAATGTGTCTGACTACCGTAACCTGTACTGCTGTGTGCACAGCTCTTCTGTCCTAGAGAATGTGTGCTAACCACACTCTCTACAGTATTTACATTACACTCAATTACTGTCCCCAACATATATAGATTTTTTTTAAATGTAATCAATTTATTGGAAATACCATAATGTTATCATCCCAACAAACTGATTTTAATAGCACCCCTTGCTTCTATTTAGTTGGGATAATAGAGGTTTAACTGTGGTATAAGAAGACTGATGTGGTGTTATCAGAATGGGACCTCTTTTAATCAGGAGCATTAGTTTCAGATTACAAACACAAATCAATCGACTTTCAATGGACCTTCTGACAGAAATTGACCCCCCCCCCCCCAGCACAGGCTTAATGAGCTCCTTCACATGAAGCTGAATTTAAGCCCGTCAGTCATTAGAGATCCTGCCTTTTTAAAAAACAGTCAGCATCAGAGTTGGCCTTCATCCTTGATCCTAACCAACAGAACAAGTGCAGTGGTGCACCTACCTAGAGTTGTTCTCTTGTAGTGCACTAAACTACTTTGGGTGTGGAAATAGTCACTCGAGCAACAGTGCAATAATCTGAAGTGGGTTAAAAGAATGTGTACTACAGCACAAGATTTTGTGATTGACTTTAATAGAACCTTAATGTTGGGAGATTATGGTTTTTAAGTTGCAAATGTAGTTGTATGTTTGCCAATGAAACAATTGCTTGAAATAAATCCTGCCCTTGCATAATAATAATAGTGCATACTACTCGTCGTGAAAGTCCTTATGCAATGATTTCTTCATGAATCTTCTTGAAATTGCTGATGAATGAGCACACCCATCCGAAAAGCTCCTGTGAGTCTTGTTCTTGTGGCTCCCCAAATTTCACCTTTAAAGCAAGCCAAAAAAACAAAGCAAGAGGGATTTAAACAAGACTCTGCAGCACAATGTAATCTAAGGTCTTAAATGTTCAAAAGGAACCAAAAAACAATATTGGCGGCATATTGTTTTATTGGATAATGATAATCTGTTAAAAGAATCTGTTCAAAGATTAAACATAGAGACATATAGAAGATGTTGTACATATAAAGTCTAATACATAATGATTTGTTTCCATGAGTTTAGACATGTGAATAATCCATGCATGCGAGTCGAAATCTAAATCACTGTTAAAAAGAACAAGGGACAATTTAGACTGAAAAAAGGAAAAGTTAGTAAAGGATGTTTATATAATTATTGTACAGGTTAATGAAATAAAATGTCAGGGTCACTGTCAATCATCTAAATAGTGGCGAAACAATTCCCAATTAAAGCCTTTCGTATTTAAAGGAGTTTTGCAATCTGAAATCTAAAATATTAGCAAGAGGGATTTCACAGAATTGTCACAATCATTCAACATTTTCCCCCCCCCCCCCCCCCACAACTTGGAATAAGTTAGGTGGATGCAATTTTATCTTTATACAATCTTCGCCGATTGATGAAAACATAAAATTATGTCATCATTTTTTTGACATTACTGTATTTTGACATTTGCAGACAATAACAAACATCACTTAATTTAAGACAAGGCATGAATACCAGTATGTCACTGTACAGTTTCTTCATTTCGTCACATTTCCTTGTCAGCTGAGAAAGGTCTGCTTCATACTTCTGAAGTACAGTCTACAGCAGGAAAATGAATTTAAGATTTATAAATGACGCAATTCCATTTTAATGTTCTGAGTTAAATTGATGAAACTAAGACAGATCTCAGAGGCTTTTTAAAGAAGCAAAGCAATCTAAAATAAACTTTTTATTAGTATGAATAACTATACAGTATTAACTAATAAACACATAAATGAAATTACCTTTAGGTCTTTGTAAAACTGTGTTTCCCGGTTAACTTTATTTAAAACTTTATTTAAAACCTTTTTGTGTTGAATTATTTTCTGCAGCTCATTCTTCAGAACTGAAAAAAAAAACACACACACCTAATAAAACACTAAACGATCTCAGGATCTCAACATTTCAAACAGTTTTAATGCGATTACGAGAAAATGTTCTTGTGATCTTAACATGATAATTATTTTTTCAAATTAATTAGGTCATGAACAAAGTTGTTAGTTACTTTTTTAAATCTAGCTCAAAACACAGGATATTAATAAAACAATCCACTTCTCTTTGAGTATACATGGAGCCATATTTAAAGCAATTGTACCTTTCATGAGGCAGCCTTAATTTTTTTTCTTTTCTGATTTTCGACAAAAAAAAAAAAAAAAAACTTACCATCCACTTCTGCAGTGAGCCCTTTAATTGAAGCTAGGAAACGAAATAAAGAACTTCATTTAATTAAACGGAGAGTTTTCCAAAACACAATGTATTTCTTTGTGGACGCTGATAAAAATGTCATTAACTTACCCCCTGGAACAGTTTCAAATTCTGTCAACTCTTGGAAAAAAATAGCCAAGTCGGGTTCATGTAACATGATCTGCTGGACAAGGGCATGCAGCAAGGTGACTTTTCTCTCCTTTCCACGCATTTGTGTGAGCTGAGGACAAGGGGCAGCATTACACAGTGACACGTCTACTAGCAGAACCACACAAGATAAAATAAAGATGATAGGGTTAATACAGAATCAAACACAGGCCTGGAGCACCAGCCACTCAAATGAACATACTTCATTTATATTACCCTGTAAGAAGAGATCCTCACTGATCAATTTATTGGGGAATCTTCAATTGATATGAATACCCTTACCATAGTAAAAGCATAGCAAAGTGTAATAACACTATGTAACACAATTTTTGTTCCTGGGTAGTAAGTGTTATTTCCTAATTGCTTATGTCTCAAAAGTATAGAAAATGGCTCTTATTCCCCACAAACTTTGCTTTTGTGACCAGGACAGTAATATTTTGAAATTTACCTATTTCCAATGAGAAAACGGGCGAATTTGTGTCTTTTCGCTCACATAAAGTCAGAAAAAAGCAACATATGAATCCAAATTAACATGTATTTATACTAAAGTAATACAAAAATGACTACAAAAGATTTAGAAGTGAGTAGTTTTTCGAGATTTACAATTATACTGTAAATCACTTTCATGAATCAGCCCCCAAATGTAGTCTCCCATCATGTTCTCGTTATACTGTCCTTGGTAGCGACGTTCAAAGTCCAGTATATCCTGGTGGAAGCGCTCGCCTTGCTCCTCCGAGTACGCTCCCATGTTCTCCTTGAATTTATCAAGATGAGCATCAAGGATATGGACTTTGAGGGACATCCTACAGCCCATTGTGCCATAGTTCTTCACCAGAGTCTCAACCAGCTCCACATAGTTTTCGGCCTTGTGATTGCCCAGGAAGCCCCGAACCACTGCGACAAAGCTGTTCCAAGCCGCTTTCTCCTTACTAGTGAGCTTCTTGGGGAATTCATTGCACTCCAGGATCTTCTTTATCTGTGGTCCGACGAAGACACCGGCTTTGACCTTTGCCTCAGACAGCTTAGGGAAGAAGTCTTGAAGGTACTTGAAGGCTGCCGACTCCTTATCTAGAGCTCTGACAAATTGTTTCATAAGGCCCAATTTGATGTGCAGTGGTGGCATCAGCACCTTCCGGGGGTCCACCAGTGGCTCCCACTTGACGTTGTTCCTCCCCACAGAGAACTCGGTCTGCTGTGGCCAGTCCCGCCTGTGGTAGTGCGCCTTGGTGTCCCTGCTGTCCCAAAGGCAAAGATAGCAGGGAAACTTGGTAAAACCGCCTTGGAGACCCATCAGGAATGTCACCATTGCAGCCTCTTGATGCCATCTCAGAAAAATGCAGATATGTATCCACTTAGGCAGCTGGAACTAAACTGAACTGGTGGGCTTAAGGCCCCTGTATTTATACTACTATTTATATTACTGGAAAGTTCTAGAAAGTTCTAGAAGTTACTCCAAGTTTACACAGCACTGAATCTATCTGGAATGTTCTGGAAAATAGGTACATTTCAAAATATCACTGTCCTGGTCACAAAAGTCAAGTTTGTGGGGAATAATAGCCATTTTCTATACTTTTTGAGGCATAAGCAATTAGGAAATAACACTTACTACCCAGGAACAAAAAAAAAATAAAATAAAAAAAATTGTTACATGGTGTAATCTGAATCTGAAGTAAGCATTGTAAAGTCTAGGTATGGTAAATTGTATTGAAAAACATGGCACAGCATGGTAAATGCATAACCGTAGGAAAATTACAGTGCACAATTACTGTGGTAAACTTTAATGAGGGTATCAATGGATCTAAATGTGTTTTAAGGTGCATGAACATCTCAATGCATACATATTCAAATCTGGTTAAATCACTGTTAGGCAATGTTGGGGAAGTCACTTTTAAAAAGGGATCCGTTAGTTACATGGACCTTGAACAAAATTGTAACTACAGTAGTTACTGTAAGTTGTTATTTTAAAGCAAAAAAAAAAAAAAACTTTGGTCAGGCTGCAACATTTTTTCGAATAAATAAGGTATTGTCCAAAACAAACGGAAATAAATTTAAGCCTTTTGTGTACATAAAAAAAAAAACTACATTTCCACAGGACATATCATTCCACAGGACACATCATTAGTTACAAAAACTCAAGAACTACTATTAAACATAAAAAGGGTTATCCATTCTTTTTAGAATTGTCTCATATGCATGAGATCTGTACACAAGATAGGAAGTACTGGAACACTGACAGATCCTTAACAGTGATTTACATTCTGTAAAATCATGCTGGTGTTTTCCACCAGGGCACATTTATTGCTACTGTTTTAACACCATTCGCTACATTAGCTATATGCAGTGGAAAGAGGCCTGCAGTAGAGTAGGGTTACCATTCTAGGGTGGAATTAAGATGCCCTGTTATTCATATTATTCAGTTAGACCCTCTTGGCAAATCTTGGATTGAACTCACGTATGCAATCCGTTTACCAGGCTGTATTACACTGGATCGTATTATAGCTATGAAAAGGTGCTCAGGGCAAAAGATGGCTCCAAAGAGTGAGGTGATAAAAACCCTGATTAATACAGTTTAACCCTGGCAGGTCAAATGCATAGAAGTCAGCTACCTACTTTTGTTAAAGAAGAGAGTCTGAAACCTTTGGCCTTCTCCTTCCCAGCATTCTCATTGAGGTAATTTCCAACAACTAGCAGGTACTTTAACACAGAAACAAATGACTTGCTGTTCCTCAACTGAGTGCACATTTTAATCATCTGGTTTATCAGCTGAAATATAAAGAGAGACAATTACAGTCACACGTATAATACAGTAAAGAATATATTATGCTGTGTGTGTATATATATATTAACACGGCTTGGAGATAATAATTTTTTAATGAATAAGATAATGCAAAGGCATAATACTGCATACATGAGACGAACAGGTACATGCAATTCTACTTTTATTCACAATCTCATCAACTTACTCCTTAACAGTTTATGGTTCATTTTGATTGTCCTTTCACTACAACAAACCCCTCGATATAACGAACAAAAGGCTTGGACCCCAACAGGTTCATTATAGTGAGGGCGTACTGTATAACAATGGATGAAGCATGGGAAAATTGCATAATTAAGATGCAAATGTGCTGCGGTAAACTTTTATAAGGGTTCCGCTTGCCACTTCTTGTTTTCAAATCAATTTTTTCTTGTTAGGATTCTCAATGTATATGCCCCATATGTTGTATTGAATACCCTTTGCTTGTTTCTTTTCATAATTTGACTCAGGATATTAAGATTTTTCAAGTACAATACTGTGTATTATTTCCTGTGCAGCAAACCTAATTGCCGCTATGCTGTCTATCACTGGACTGAAACTGGTAATGTTGTGCCAGGGAGCCGATACAGCCTTGAAACACGGTATATGCGTTCAGACCTCCATAATGTCTGCAGCAGCTGGTGTTTAAGCCTGTCAGACTTTATCCTTCAGACAGCCTCTCACCACAAAAAGCCAACTCATTACCATACATATCTAGTTATACAGCAAAGATATCTGGTGTTGATAATCCAGATCTCCAGTGTGTTACGTCCTTTCCCCTATTTGGTACTCAAATTAAACATTCAAAGGTGCTTCAAAATGACTGGCAGAAAACTACTTTCACACAATTACTTAAATCAGCATGAGTTTCTTCCACTAACTTTCGACTGCAGCTATAAAGTTTGTGAATACCCTCAAGCACAAACAACTATGGGTACCTGCTTAATGAAACAGGCTTATTAAATTGCACAGCAAGTACTTCCTCAGTTAGGCATCCTCATAAAAGTGAGTCTGTTAGCAAAAGTGACTGGCTACTACTTTCAATATATGTTCAACTTACTCCCCACTCAAGAGAAAGCTCGACACAGCTGGAAAAACCAGCTTAGCCGGTATCAATGTACAAATGTGCATCCGCTAATAAAGGCCTCAATCAGCCAGCTTGTTAAATCTTACAGATAACAGTTTGCAATTCTTGCACAAAATAATCTGCCTTGTCCTGTACAGGAAATGTACAACTGCAAGCTCAAAACATAATTCTGATTGTTTTTATACAGTATATTCAAGTTACATTGAAAAAAAAAACCAAAAAACTATTATTAAGGAATGTGATGCTGCCAGGATTTTATGACTTGTTCTCTAACCTTGAGAAGAGCAGATGTGCATTTTTTATTTTTTCCCCAGAGCATTCTGATTTCTTCACAGTACCGTTTCTAGAAATCTGATCATCTCAAATATGCAGTTCATAATTAATGGTACTGGCTTCGCTCTCTGCACCACAGGTACACTGTACACTTTTTAAACTGAAAAGCACTATGTTAAAAAGAAAATAATTCCCAATATTCCTCTAGAGCAGTAGTCCTCAAGCCAAATAAATTAGTGGATGTGCTATACCAGCCCATAAAAGATAACATAAAGGCAAGCCAAAGGACAATAACAGTAGTGGACTGATTGAAAGCTGCAGAGACGTTAGTATTCCCTGCATAATGGTAAGGTTGATACAATGAGGATCAGCTGGAGAGTTACTGGGGTCAGCTGTGGCTGTGATGACCATTAAGAATACAGAGGAATACAAAGCATATAAGCTACACCCGACAGTGTAAAAGACTTCTCAGATCATGCATGCCAGCACATGAGCTACATATAAATGAATGCATGTACTGTATGTGCATCAGGGTGCATTGTTAATGTAGCATTCTGGTATATGAATGCTCTGTGAACACAAGAGACCCAGATCCTTGTGTCTTACCTTGGATCTTTAAAGTGATTAAAAACTATGGAATTCATGAGTGATTAGATTACCACTGTAAGCCTTTCATTTTTAAAATTGTTCAGGATGTGGGGATCCCCAAATGATCATAATAGGGTCTGCGATGTCTAGAAGTGTATTGTGTGTGAAAAAAAGAGTATTTATGGTATTTGAAGCAAGAACCTGTTATTTTCTAGTATAGCCATTGATTGTCATAAACTTCAAACATGGTTCTCTCAGTTAAACAAAATAAAATGGTTATGAAGTGTTTATGAGTTTTAAATCATTTTAAATAAACCTGAGGGTGTCTGATAAATGCCCATATACCTATCCTGCATTTTTTAAGAAGTGCACAAAAATTATTCAAATTCAATTAGACTGCATTGCAGCAAAGTGTTTTTTTTTTTTTTTCATATTCAGAGGTAAAGCATTTTAACCAGATTGTGCTTAGCAGAAGACTTTCGAACTGCATTTGAATACGATGCATGGTAGTCATATTTACAGAATAAGGCACTGTACTTTTCATAAAGCATTAGGTATTCACTGATTTGTGCAGCTGGATTTTGAGGATTTCTAATTTTACTCATTTGGTTTGATATTAAAATGATAATACTCACCGGCTGAGCATATTTAAATGTTAGCAATTAATTTTAATGAAACCAAAATTAGAATAAAACCCTTTTAACCAGTACTGTACAAGAGCCATTTCTGTGATACTGCCCAGTATTCAGCATGATTTCAAAATAAAAAATAAAAGATGTGTAACGTTTGATATGTCTGGGTACCCAACACACATGCACAGTATTTGGTTCCCTGCTATATGCTCAAATTCATGTTTATGATCACAATTCATCCATATACTTATATAGCACCTAGTCTAAAGTGCAAGCATTTATATATTTATTTGTAATTTATACTGTATGAATTTGTTATGTCATGCCCTTAATCCTTCAATGGAACATCAACACACAGTTTAAGGCAACCTTTTTTTATGACATGTACTTACAGGCTGAAGGTCATCCACACTAATTGGAAGTTCTCTGATCGTGAGCAAAAGGTCCAGTCGATTATTTAAATTGGGGATATTGCACATCTAAGGAAAAAAATGCAATTTAAAACATGTTTCACTAAGATGTTTGAAGAGTTTTTCTTAAGAGCTTGAAAAACATCATTTACTGTTATTAGAGTCAGAAGTGTGTTCTGTATTTGATTGAGATAATGCAAGAAAAAATGGCTTGCTTGCTGCTTGTCAAAGAACATGCACTGGAGTATGAGTTACATATGACTGCCATTACCCTGGTATTGTAGCAGTTACCACGGTATTGTAACAGTTACCACTGTATTGTAGCAGTTACCATGGTATTGTAACAGATACCACGGTATTGTAGCAGTTACCACGGTATTGTAGCAGTTACCACGGTATTGTAACAGTTACCATGGTATTGTAGCAGTTACCATGGTATTGTAGCAGTTACCATGGTATTGTAACAGATACCACGGTATTGTAGCAGTTACCACGGTATTGTAGCAGTTACCACGGTATTGTAGCAGTTACCACGGTATTGTAACAGTTACCATGGTATTGTAGCAGTTACCACGGTATTGTAGCAGTTATCATGGTATTGTAGCTATTACCACGGTATTGTAGCAGTTTATCATTCTTTTCATGTGCTTATATTATCCATTTACAGAACCTTCCTTTGTCATTTTCTGTTTACTAACCTTTGATATACTATTGCATCACCTGTGCTTGGATTACTTTGTAATAGTGTGTGTGTGTGTGTGTGTGTGTGTGTGTGTGTGTGTGTGTGTATGAGAGAGAGAGAGAGAGAGAGAGAGAGAGAGAGAGAGAGAGAGAGAGAGAGAGAGAGAGAGAGAGAGAGAGAGAGAGAGATCAGTTCTGCATTCACTGTGTGAAATATCTTTTACTTCTCTAAATAGGTTCTCGCATTGGCCCATACAGCTATGGCTAAAAGTTTTGCATCACCCTATAAAATTAATTAATTTTGCTTCACCTGCTGAAAAGTGTTACAATAAGATATTCAATTACATACAGTTCTGTAGTTTTCTGTATACATAATGAAAAACTGACAAAAATTAAAAAATGTGACATTTCGAAATATAACATTAAATATTTGTACTACTATTATGGCTATCATTTTTTTTCTTTTATCATTCTGTAGTTTTTTTTTGATTACATACATTATGTTAATAAAACGTCTGGCCATAGCTGTACATTTTTTCTCAAGTGATTGGAGTTTAAACTCAAAACTCCTTAAAGGCATCAGATGTGGAGGAAACTTCTTATTTAAAATAATAACACTTTAGTATAAACATTATCCAAATATATATTAGCTTGTTTCTCACTTGCATGACCTGCTGCATACGAAAAAGAAAAACAAAAAAAACAAACCAAGTTGAGCTACAGCAACCAGACCTCTATGATCTAGTTTATTAATAGTGGATGAAGCATGTTCCTTCTTACCTCCATCATATACTGGTCAACCAAATGAAGCTCGGATGGTGAACCCTTGTATGATTTATACATTTCTATATCATCTGGTGTAGGCACATACCTAATAAAATACATGTCAAAATAAGAGAGTGTAAACAAGCATTTGCTTTTATTAGCATATGCGAATGATAGCGATCATAACTTTTGGTTACAATTTGCAAACCAGCAATCATACGTTTACCAGTGTCGAGAGATTCCTGTGATATCAGTTTTAAACAGCATTAGCAACATGGAATATGAGTCTGTACAAGTGTCATGCACAAGTGTGTTTATTCTGAAGACGTTGTTACAGCTAGACAGCCAGATTGACATGCTGAGTGGTAACTTTTTCTAGGCCTCTAAACCAGTCTGCAAACTTCTACCATTTTCAAGTGCATTTTACAGCAATAAGGAATCACTTTGAATTCAGTCACTTGTGGTATATAAAAAAGTGGTTGATTCAATCTGTGCACTGGTTCTGTCAAATGTAAAACAAATAATAATAATCCAGTTTATCCTGATGGGGTGTATCAATTAATTCTCTAAACCCTTGCCTAGTAAAACAAAAAGGTGGGATCAGAGGAAAGGGAGCCTATACATGGGAAGATTTATATTAAGGATTCCTGTGTTCATTTATGTTCAGACTTAACTTCAGAAAAAATAACAGAAAAGTTTGACCCATTTAAATCAGACCCGTTTAAAAGTTTAAAAAGAAAAAAAAATATTAAACAATTATACTGTGTAATTCCTGCCCCCTAAAGAATTGCATGGGCTGTAAATATTTTAGACTGCAATCTGCACCTTGAAAAGTTTAAAAGTGACAGTATCAGACACTTAAGAATGTACCTCCGGAGGGATGAGATTTGCTCGTCGGTAAGACCGCCGTCCTTTGCGTTTATAATGTGTACCTTTTCTTTCAACTCGTAGGGCTTTACATCAAAGCTTTTGAGAAAAATATCTGCATTGGAAGAGAGAATGTGCTTAAAACCCCAGTAGATCTGATATGCTTAACTGAATCAAACTTACGGTAGTAATCAAAGTAAATATTACAGTAATGCACTTGTGGTTTTGCTGTAGTAGTACGCGTTACTAATTGCATTCCTGGTTCAAAATAAGTACACTTTAAATGCAAAACTAATCGATATCTCCTGGACATAATCCAACGCTAGAGCATGGGACAATGCCCACTTCAGAGGGTAGTATTTATATCATAACGTGGTCCATGGTTGATACTGCAGTTGGCATGTTCTCTATCTATACCATTTACATTGTGTTGGAGCTGCACAACCCTGTATGGCTGTTTGCCATGGTGTGCATCAAGTGAAGGAAAATCCTCAGTTTCCTAGTATTTAATTTGTCTGTTGCTGCCACCCCTTGGACACATCTGGAAATAATACCTCATCCGATTATATTAAACAAATAAGGTGTCTACACTAGACACAGGAGGTAATACGGTACTCTGTACAATTGGCACTGTGGCTTACAGTATAAGAATGCCATGCACACTTTCATGTGGGAACTTTTACTGTAACCCTTCATATAAAAACTGTTTTGTTCCAGTTGAATGATTTTAATGCTGTCAATATAAAAATCCCTTGCATTCCAGTAATTCAGAATCTAGGTACAGCATGTATTAAGTGGAGTTCTGAAACTAACGTCGTTCATAAAACCCATAGGATTTAGATGAATAGGAGCATCTCCTGATTTTATTTTTTAAGCAAATGTGAATTTTAATCAGCAGCACCATCTCCTGGCTCATTGAAACACAGATCAGGGTTTATATATACAGCTCTGGAAAAAATTAAGAGACCACTGCAAAATTATCAGTTTCTCTGGTTTTACTATTTAGGTATGTGTTTGGGTAAAATGAATATTTTTGTTTTATTCTATAAACTACTGACAACATTTCTTCCAAATTCCAAATAAAAATATTGTCATTTAGAGCATTTATTTGCAGAAAATGACAACTGGTCAAAATAACAAAAAAGATGCAGTGTTGTCCACACCTTGATTGACCTGGCTGTGTGGCATGGAGCATTGTCCTGCTGGAAAAACCAATCCTCAGAGTTGGGGAACATTGTCAGAGCAGAAGAAAGCAAGTTTTCTTCCAGGACAACCTTGTACTTGGCTTGATTAATGCCAAAGCTGCCCGATTCCAGCCTTGCTGAAGCACCCCCAGATCATCACCGATCCTCCACTACATTTCACAGTGGGTGCGAGACGTTGTGGCTTGTAGGCCTCTCCAGGTCTCCGTCTAACCATTAGACGACCAGGTGTTGGGAAAAGCTGAAAATTGGACTCATCTGGGGGTGCTTCAGCAAGGCTGGAATCGGGCAGATTTGTCTTTGTGAAGGGCGCATGAATCAAGTCAAGTACAAGGTTGTCCTGGAAGAAAACGTGCTTCCTTCTGCTCTGACAATGTTCCCCAACTTTGAGGATTGGTTTTTCCAGCAGGACAATGCTCCATGCCACACAGCCAGGTCAATCAAGGTGTGGATGGAGGACCACCAGATCAAGACCCTGTCATGGCCAGCCCAATCTCCAGACCTGAACCCCATTGAAAACCTCTGGAATGTGATCAAGAGGAAGACGGATGGTCACAAGCCATCAAACAAAGCCGAGCTGCTTGAATTTTTGCGCCAGGAGTGGCATAAAGTTACCCAACATCAGTGTGAAAGAATGGTGGAGAGCATGCCAAGATGCATGAAAGCTGTGCTTGAAAATCAGAGTTATTCCACCAAATATTGATTTCTGAAGTCTTCCTGACTCAAAAAATTAGTATTGTGTTGTTTAAAAATGAATCTGAACTTATTTTCTTTGCATTATTCGAGGTCTGACAACACTGCATCTTTTTTGTTATTTTGACCAGTTGTCATTTTCTGCAAATAAATGCTCTAAATGACAATATTTTTATTTGAAATTTGGGAGAAATGTTGTCAGTAGTTTATAGAATAAAACAAAAAATGTTCATTTTACCCAAACACATACCTATAAATAGTAAAACCAGAGAAACTGATAATTTTGCAGTGGTCTCTTAATTTTTTCCAGAGCTGTATATATATATATATATATATATATATATATATATATATATATATATATATATATATATATATATATATGGCAATATTGGGTATACCATCCAGTTACCCTTTTGCCAAGGTCTTTAGAAGTCCCCTCTGCCAATTTTCAAGATTTCTGTTTCACACATGTTTTTTTTTTTTTTTTTTTTTTTTCAGGTAGACGAGATTAGTCAATCAATAATAAAGCCCACGGGTGTGATTAATGAAATAAAACTCACATATCTTTTCACACAACCTAAAAATATGAGAAAACAAGTTCTTACTAAAATTATGTGCCACTTTCTGATTTAGCAAGATTTGATGGTTTGTTGCAGACTCCACTCCAACAATGGTTCCTAGTTCCTGGATCCTGAACTGATCATAGAGCAATTCTGCATCTATCTTGATCTTCTCTGTGCTGCACTGTGTCCATATAGACTTTGAAATCTGAAAAACATAACAGAAGAAAAAATCAGTGTCCAAATAATTCAACACATACTACTCAAACAGTCTCTGATCTTTACGAACCTTCCTGAGTTTTTTTCTTATTTTAACAGGCAGAATTAAGCTAAAGAGACTAATGTGAACTGTTTGGTATTTGATTTTTAGCAACTTGGGTCCTGTATTCATTATTTAAACAGTGACAGTTTGTAGAGCAATCGAATAAACCCTGTCATTGCTTATCCCTTAAGGACTGCTCACCTTATCTTGAGATATCAGGTCCCAGTGAAATGCTTTTGTCCTCTTTGATATAGATTTGGATTGCAGACTCAGAGATGGTGGAGGGGGGGGCGGTGCTGGGACCGGCAGTGTCTTTACACACTCTGAGGGGGGAGGCACTGTTGCAGGTGACTTCGGAGAAGGAGTCTGAAACATCGTCTGTGCCAGTGTACTAGGCGGTAACTGTGTAGAAAATGGGGTCTGGGGTAAAACAGCATTCACAACGTTTGGTTCCGAAGTGGACGTTGATAGTGGGGGGTCTGTGTTTGCACTGACAAGGGAAACCGGCTCCTTCTCCGCCACCTGATCTTTGATGTCCAAGACCCGACTCTCCTGTATGATTGAATATAACCCATCATCTTCAGGTTCGAATTGGGATTTGCGTTTCCAGTGAAGACAAAACTTATCAATGGCCTGTACCCATTCATCCCGATCTTTCTTTATTTCTTCTGTACTCTTGAAGTGACAGCTATCCGGTACCCTAAACCTACAAAGAGGGGGAAAAAAACACCATATCACTCCTTCTGATAGCCCACAAACACCCTGCTTTAGCACCTCAGTCTGTAGCCTGTCCCTATAAAAACTGGTGCTCTGGTGTCTCCACCCAACCAAAATAGTGTTACCATGCTAAGTGATTTGCTACCTGATCCTATAAAACCCTTATCAAAGTTTACCCCTGCAAATCTGCATGGGATTTTATCAGTTTCTTCATGCTTTTTACCATTGCTTACCATGATTTATCATGTTTTTTAATATGCTTTGTTGTACCTCTCTGGGCTTTACAATGCTTACCTATGCTTCAATATGCTTTCACTATACTTTTATTATGTTTTTTATAAGGGTATTTTGCTGTGATCCACACTGAATAAATAAAAAAAAAAAACATACTATCATTACCCTGTTGTAGGAATTGAATCATTCAAATACAAGGTAATGTACTTTAAATTTTCTCCATAGTTCCCATTTTTCTTGCTTGAGATATTTCAGGCTTTATTGAAAAACTATAGAACCCTTGTCCTTGTTTTGAATGCTGGGTCTCTCGTGGATAAAGGTTTCTGTGCTTGTGTGATGGTGACTAATAAAAGGTAAGTCAACCCACGCTTACATGTCTCATCATTTACTTGAACACAAAAACACTTTCTATTCTGTGAAATGTCAAGCTGTGATCTCATTAAATTTCAGCCTCAGATACTTTTTTTTAAGTTTTTAATGTATTATGGTTGGCTAGAAGTCTTGTACTTACTGATACTTGTTTTTCTTGGTGTGCACAGTAAAGGAATCACATCCATGCTGCTTCTCAACAGTCGCGTTACCATCTGAGATGTGGATGACAGTGGTGGAAGGGTCCAAGTCCTCAATCGCTGTGGTGTGATCTGTGTGCTGCAGGACGAGCTCACCTTCATGCAGTTGTACTAAATACCTTGCAGAACACAAGACAAATCAACAGGAATGGGTATATCTACTTCATTATGCATTTAAGAACACATGCGTTCCAAGCATTCAAACTTGTGTCATGCTGAAAATGAGCCACTTATTGATAAAAGCCATTGTAATTTTCTTTTCATCAGATGGCTTGTATCAAATGGAATTTAAATCTATCTAGATATAATAAAACATATAGTATAGGATTTCAAGTAAGAGACAGGCTGACTTTCAGCCACTAGATTATATATAGGGCCTTTAATACTACATAGATTGTTATTACATGAACATAGCTGCTATTTACTTCGTGTTAGTATTGGACTTGGCTTTAGCCCACATTAAAAGAGATGGTAGTGGTGGGAACCAACCATGACATACTGAAGCTGTACTGTAACATCTGCACACATTAAAGTAAGAGCCAAGCCTCTAGTGCTTTTCCTCCACCAGGTAATGTGGATTTCCTATTGGCCCGGTGTTGATGGCTGAAGTGTAGTGCTGTCTCCAGGGATCAGCCTCCTTGCGTCCTCCCTGGTGCATCAGCACACACAACAGCGGCGATGCTGGCTCCAGAGATCAACCAAAGTGCAGCCTCCCTAGCGTCATGGCAACCGTCTGGAATGGGATGGGTGGGGCACTTCACAGGGGTCAACAATTGGGCAAGTCCCATCTTTGGTGGTTCGTCGACTAGCCAACGACACATCAGGAAAGCATCCCAGCACCACTCCTCTCCAGCCCCCACCCAACACAGCCAGTTTACTTATCCATCTATTCCTTTCCATTGATGTTCACTTCCTCCATAGACATATACAGTATTCTGGGTGTGAAGATATATATTTTTTTCCAATATAACTTACCATGCAAATATACCATGGTGACCTGAAGAATGTTAAAATGTCAAGGGATTTGGGTCATTTAAAATAGATAAGGCAGCAGTAGATAAATGCTCCCCACTCCAACCCCCAACTAACACAAACTAACATTTTATGGGGTGTTTCATGTCTGTTTGTTATGTATGCTAGATTATGTTATCAGTTGCACTAATCAATTACTTAATTACTGCGACAAATAAAGGTGTCTTATCAAACTGAAGGCAATATAAATGAATTAACTTGAAGTTTATCATATTTACAGTAACAGTTAGTTATCTCATTGCATTGACATTTTCTCCAGGCATTAAATAACCAACATAGAACTGCACTGTTGGCTTTTTCAGCAACAGAAAAGCGGAGTTGTCTTTTCCTTTGAAGTTGTATATTAAAAAAAAATAATGTATGGCATTGTTTTCAATGGAGGCCGTTTCTTATTGATGTATTTCTTATATCCGCTGGAGGAGCATTGCAGCACTGAAACAGGATGATGCTAAATGAATCTGAATAAGAACACACAAAGCTAACTTTGATATTTCATGCCTATACCATGTAGGAGTCAGTCTGCTAATTCTATTAGGTACTGCTGAGCAATGCTTTAATCTAACATTTTTATTTATTAACATAACATGTCGTAATTAACAACAATGTACTTTTTGGTAAGGGGAGTGCTTTTCCGCCTCACATGTTTAATTGTTTCATCGGAGTGTACAATATATATATATATATATATATATATATAATAGATATATTATATATATATATATATATAATATATATAGATATATATATTATATATCTAAATGGTGTTTAATAAGGTCTCACTTTTTAAGGTCGGTTTACACATTATACGGAAAAAAAATTTGTCCAGTGACGACTACCCTCCTTACGTATGAAGTTGGTGGTAAACTGCGTCTTTCACGGTCGGGAGGGTAAAAATAAAAAATGTGGGGGGTGGTGGTAAAAAAAACTTGAGAATAAAGTAAAAAAAAAAAAAAAATGTAACAAAAAAACAAAAAAACAAAAAAACAAACAAAAAAAACCCAAACAAAATTAAGTAGAAAACAGAGGGTTTATCCCCCTCCTCTCTCTACATCCAGCTGTCCTTCACGTATAATCCTTGATTTTGTGGGTTCTTCGTAAACCACCGAACTAACTTGTGTTGGAAGCACATATATATTATTGTAGATAATTTTATTTACAAGCTTCATGATCTGAAAGACAGACAATAAACAGATACATTGTAAAAAAAAAAAAAAGTCATTATATGTTTTACTAGTTGTCCCTTTTTAGGTGGTGCCCATCTGTTATGGATAATGCTCACACTTGCTGGTGAGGCAGGGCAATGAATAGGGCACATTATTTAATCCAACAAAAACATTTAAATAACTAGTTGAAGGTTTTCTATTAGTGATCCATAGTGCTGCCTGTGTTGGTAACGTTGTTGTTTGATAGTTCTGATAGGTATTCCTGGGGTCTTATTCAATAAGGGCTATTTACTTTTGTTGCATATCACCAAGAAAAAACAATATCATCAAAAGTAACTACAGTTTTTTTTTTTTTTTTTTTAAGTATCTCTATTTAAAGGCATATATCATATAAGGTAACACATTGTGTGAAGGGTGTTCAAAGTATAAGAAATGTCATCCCATGCTGAGCTCAGACTACGTGAAATGATGTCTCTTATACTAAGAGACACCGCACAATGTATTAACTTTTTATAGATCACAAACCTAGTTTTGTACACAGGAATTACCATAACATAATGTCTGTGACAATGATCGGATGATTTCTCATACATGATTTAGAACACAGTATAAAGACATTATCATGCCCCATACAGTTTTATTTTTTTATTTTTATTGCTGTGTTTTAATTTATATTGAAAATGCTGCCTCTGTGTTTTTTGAGCAGAGCTTATAATTATATTAGAGGCAGCCATGTAATTTGTTGTTTTTCTGGAACAACAATGAAATTAACATGTTTCTAGGGCAACAAAGATTGATGTCATACAGCTAAAATCACCTTAGGGGAATAGAAGCTTTACAAAATATTCACAAAACTGGTAAAATTATGGATTAGGTAGTGACACCAGTGCAAAATTCAGACCCCGTAGTTCTAGATAATCATACATTCAGCTTAATGTACTGTAACTACCTGAGTGAATGATTAATACACTTTCAATGGAAAAATAGGGACAAATTACAGTATGTTCAAAATTAAAATAAAAATAGGCTCTATTTTCCACTTCTGCTTTGAGCACTAATGTCATGAGCAGCTTCCCCAAGGATTAAAAGAGTCCAAAATTTAGCAGACAATGCTTACTTTGCTTTTGTCTTCTTGAGAATTGGCTTCAAGCTCATAATCCTGACGGTCTTGAAAGGAAATTGAGAATTTAGTTCCTTCACTGTCTTCACAGGACTTGATTTGTGTAAAAGGAAACTGCTTTTTCACAATCCCTTTCTCAATGCTGCAAATGACCTTTGAATTGAAATCAATCTGGAAGACAACAAATGTTTTAAACGTCAAATTGACTTTTAAGAAAACAACAACAACAGAAAAGCTCAACAGCTTTATACTGTTCACTTGGTTTTTTTCAGCTTTTCCTAATTTTGTAACATTAACAGAATGCATAAAGAAAAAACAAACATAAACCGACCTTCGGATGAGATGTAAGACGTCTTGTAAGTGACTCTGCAGGACGAGTTGTTGATGCATAGTTAACCCATAGTCTCTGTAAGTCACTTTGGATAAAAGCATCTGCTAAATCAGTGGTTTTCAAACCCAGTCCCTTGTCTCCTGGTTTTCATTCAAACTGAGCTCTCAGTTAGTTAACTAGATGCTAAATTTAAATGATAATCTGCTTACTTAGACCTTTTTAATTGTTTTCAGCAGTTGCAGATTTTAAGTTAGCTATAACATTTAATAAGTAACTACTCTGCAACTGTTTAAGAGCTGAAAACAATTAAAAAGTAATTGAGAGCTCAGCTGGAATGAAAACCAGCAGACACAATGGGTTCCCCAGGACCGTGGTTGAAAACCACCATGCTAAATGACTAAATCAATAAATTTTATTATTATTATTATTATTATTATTATTATTATTATTATTATTATTATTATTATTATTATTATTATTATTATTATTATTACTTAAACTTGCCCTTTGTTGAGAAGCTTTTAATAAATCTGGCCCATGATGTTTAGTTCCTGAAGGATTTACATCAACATATTCTCACCTGCAATATTCGTTTCTGCCACCTGTATCTGTTGCATTTGTAGACGCTGAAATTATACTGCGGTGTGCTTTCCATCTGCCATTGAAATAAAGCCAGATATCAAACATACTATAACATACAGGACTGGCAGACAGGTACCGTCATACATTTCCAGATGTGGTTCCGTTGAAATAAATGTGCAATTGTAAGTACATCACAAATTTATTCATGATTTAAAACCAATCAAGACACTGCAGTACATCCCCTGTAGAGCTGATGGTTTTGTCATGCGTATGAACTTTACAAACAGTCTGAGAATCAATCGGGCACTTATTACTTTTACTTACATTACTAACCACCCCACATTAAAAAACAGCAGAGGGTTAATTGCCATGGTAAGACTATAAATGCCGGCAGTTGGGATTGATGATACATACACTAGCAGTGATGGTGTAAATGTTTCAGGCAAGGAGCTGTGGGCATGCTTAATAAGAACTCAAGCCTCGCGTTGTGAGAACTTGGTTTGCAGAAATCCTCATTTTTAAGCCTTTGTTTTCTCCATAAGGAGGATCATCTAATAGTACTGATACAGTTGTACAGCTTGTTGCAATCCCCCCCCCCCCCCCCCCCCCCCCCCAAAAAAAAGATCTCAAATGAATAATAAGCAATTAAAAGGAGGGTTACATTATTCTCTATGGATTAATCATTCACGTGAATATACGGAACCTTTTAAAAGTGGAATTGTAACTACAAACTGATTACTTATCAGGCATACTACAAATCAATCCTATGGTCGTGGTTGGAAAACTCCCTGTGTTTTTACTTCCTCCTGCAAGTTTCAATTGATATGTCAATAGGCGTACTCAGTACTGTTATCTGTGTGCATACAGAAAAGCTACCTTTGGCTTCATGTTCCTCTTTTTTTTTATTATGGGATGCCAGTGGGTGCTGACGTGTGTATCTGTGTGATGGGAGTTCAATTTCTCATGTACCCTCGTAACAGCCTCATCTTTTACAATGTCTCAGATCAGAAGATGCATTCTTTACAGCTGGGGTGTGCATTTAGCATCTTGGATATATAATGGAAACATGTTAAACATGTTTGTATTTGGATTAAAAAAAATAAAAAAAAACATGCTTTTTAAAATATACATTTTAAAAAGCATGTGCAGGTATGGTCCCCGAGTGGCACACCCAGTAAAGGTGCTGCTACATGGTGTGAAGATTGAGTCATACAGTTTGAGTCATGCAGCCAGTTTGTGTACTGGTTGTGTGAAGCTGTCAGTCTTCAATGGGGTTTCCACAGGGAACTTTGCATTGGCTCTGAATTTAAATCAGCAGGGAAGCATTAACCCACCCCCGGTAATTTGTTATATATGAAGAACAGATGATTATGTTTTCAGAAAGCCATTTATTATAAATGCTGTACTGTAACATTTTTGTCTGTATTCGTTCCTACAACAGAATTTATAAATGACTTTATAAAAGAGATCATGCAAAGAAAACCAATGCATACGGTATCACAAAATAATCAGGGTCTGTTCTATTCTGCAGATAATTATAAACGCATTCAAGGACATCTACCTTAAACTCAAGTTGTCTCTTCACATATAAGCAGAAGGGTCACTGCTATGTGTTGTGAGGATGTCATAGCAACCAGCTTTGTAATAATTCCCTGGTTTCAAAAACCCAGACAGATCTACACTACTGCAACAAAAATATGAACTATAGAAAAGTGTGCCAAAGAGGAGTCAGAGCTACAAGCTAATAAAAAGTGCTACTTTCAAAAATAAAATACAGGCTTCATATGAAGTGTAGCCCCAAGCAGTTAAGACAGTCGCACATTTCAAATTACTTTTTAGACATTCAGATACATTATACCAGCACAGTTGCTGAACAGCATAAAATGACTGCTATTTATCCACAAAGTGTTTACAAATGCAACACTTTGTAGCACAGGAATGGATAGTATTTCAGGTGTCTCATATCAAAATGTTTTATGTGTGGGGCACAGTATTGCATGGCCCTCCTCGATCACCTGATCTAAATGTTTGTTCACTATACTGTGTATTTAGTTTCCTTACCTGTGTTTGTGAGGTTTGCTTTGTAGTTTCACCTGCCCCCTTGCTTGCCCACGTCAAAGCTTCTTGGATGGTCATCTCACCCATTTTTACCTTGTTTAATATTCTCAGCTGTTCTTCGTTGCTCAGCTATAGTGAAACATGAAACACAGTATATAGGGATGTCATGGTTTACCAAGCTTTGTATGCCTTTAGTGTGTTTTACTAAAATTTGCTATGCATTTACATGACAGTTTGTATATATTTTTTTACATTCCCAAAAGACAGTTTATTATTATTATTATTAATAATAATAATAATAATAATAATAATAATAATAATAATAATAATAATAATAATAATAATAATAACAACAACAATAATAACAAGTAGAACTGCCAGACAGTTTTACGGCTCCCAAGCCCCAGTATCAGTACCCATCTAAGCGTATTTAGTACTCAGTATGCCAAGTTTAAAATCAGTAACTTCAACTGTTCCACAGAAGAAGATTTTGAATTTTTTTTTTTCCAAAAATGCATCAGGCGGCCATCTTGTTTAACGCATAAATGCCATTTTTGAAAATATACATTTTACTAACACAGGGACGATGGTTTTCAAGTTTGGAGTGTCTCAAGTGAACCATTTTTAAACTGAAGCAGTTTTAAATATAAGAAGAACATGTAGGAGTGGCAGCCATATTGTTTCAGGAAACAACCATTTTAACATATTTGTATTCCATTGCACTGAAACGATGCCTACCAAGTTTGGAATGTTGGTCAGACGGTTTTCAAATAAAAGCAGTCTGCTGTTAAGGGTGCGCTTCAGGAAATTTGTGGCAGCCATTTTACTATTGAATTGTATCACAGCAACTTCTGCTTTGCAAGCAGGTTTGGATGCTGATAATATCTGCCAAGTGTCAGATCAATCACTTCAACGGTGCCAAAGAAGAACATTTCAGGAAATTTCAAGAAGAAAGGCCATTTCGGTTTACCAGTTTCTTAAAAGTAGGGATGGGCAGATCGATCCAAAGTATCGATACTTCCGATCCTGACATTTCATTTTTGAGAATCGATCCTCACATAAAAATATCGATACCAGGTGCTTTCTTTAGCCAGTGATTTTTTTTTTTTTACTGAAACTAAATGTGTATCAGATACTGAAAAGTGAAAAGAAAATTAAATGTAGTACATTGTTGTTTAGGATAGGAACTACTTCTCCTTCCGCCCTCTCCCTCCACTCCTCATATAGCCTATACACAGGCACGCTGAGACACACACAGTCACTCGGTCACAGTCAGTCACATAAACGAGAGTGAACATGGTCAGCAGTGCTGCTCTGCTTTCATGGCCGAAAGAAACCGAAGCATCGTTTGGAGTCATTTCACTCCAATAAACAGCAATGAAGCAAAATGGGACATATGTCAAAAATGTGTAAGATATTGTGGCAATACCACAAACCTTCTAAAACACAAAAATCAGTCACACACGAGAGCATGACGAGTTGCAGCGGAGGCGATTAGAGGAGGGGAAGAGAACCGCCACGTCTAGTGACAGAGTGAGGCAGAGTTCTCTGACAGAAGCCTTTCAGAGAGGCAGGCATTAATCAGGTATCTAAGTGATAATATTAGGTTATTTTAATCATTTGAACAGAAATCAGTTAATACTTTTTATTTCTTGAGGAGCATAATATTACAGTGGGTGCATGTACATATACACTAATACTCCGATACCCCGACTTTGGTTAATATCCGGCTCTGTAAAAAGTAATGTAAACACCTTTATCTGATATCAACGTGGGAAGTTTCAGTCGAAAAACATGTTTCTGTCTCAAAAGTGATTCCCCTTGTGTCACTACTTCTCAGAGCAGCTGCAGCCACTGAGCGTCAAGGTAGCTCCCTTGCCACAGAACTGGCACTGCAATGTCAACGCAGATTCCGTGGGATTGAAACCTTTCCCAGTCTCGCTGCCAGCACGTTCTTGTACAAAAGGTTTAAAAACCTTGCATTTCGTGACAGAGACAATGTGGAAACTATGAAAAAGTGAATGCGCACTGAAATGCAGGAAGTCCATCAGCCCACTTCAGAGTCACCACCGCCAGGCTCTGCCTCTGCACCTATTCCAAGATTTGCCTCACCAGTGACTCTTACATCTACCCCAAGCTCTGCCCCAGCTACAGCAAAAGGAGGGATATGGGCGGATTTTGACATGCAAGTTCTGTCTGCCCAACAGCACCGCTCAACAGGTACTGATGCACTCATTGAAATGTGCCGTTACTTAGAGGAAAAGTTAATTCCCCGGGACCAGGACCCATTACATTGGTGGCAAGAGCATGAGCAAACATTCCCATCCCTAAGCAGACTTGCAGCAAAATACCTGGGATTCATTGCTTCATCCATACCCTCAGAAAGAATTTTATCAAAGGCAGGAGAGTTAGTGAGCCAAAGAAGAAACAGAGTGAAGGGGGAAAATGTCAAACTGCTGTTGTTTCTAAACAAAAACCTATAAATGGGGAATGAATCAAGGTAGAGGTTGACAATTACTTTATGTAGCCTACATTTCCAGTGTTGACCTCAAGTGCATCCTGTCTGGTGCTGTAAGAAGTTTATGTGTTAAAAATTTAAAGCTGAATTAAAAGATAAAGCTAAATTTATGTGTTCCTAAAAATCAGAGCAGCATTTATTCTTCTTTTCTTCTTAAGAGATTTTTATTTTATGTTGTTGATTTCACTTCAGGGTATCTGATTAGCCCAAATTTTCAAGTAATGTGAAGAATAACACCTGAAAATGGTTTAAAAATATAACTGAACATTTGTTGAACGTTATTGAACATGTGTTTTACAATTGCTGTTATTAAACAGAAAACAAAAAGAGAAGTCTGATCATTGATAGTTTATTTAATACTAATGCAAAGGCTTTCAAATATATTTTTTGATGTCTGCATTTACCAATTTTCACTGTAGAAATCACAAAGATTTCCCCTTTTTATGTACATAAGAAGACTTTTAAAAGTATCGGTCTCGGTATTGGTATTGGGATACTAGCCTTGGTATTACTTGGTAACATAACATGATAACCATTTTGACATATTTGTGATCCACTGTTACTGGGACAATAAATACCAAGTTTGGAGTTTGTTGGTCAAAAGGTGTTCAAATAGCAGCAGTTTGCATTTGGGGAGTGTTTCGTTAAAGTTTGTGGCATCCATTTTGACATTAAAATGTATTGCAGAAACTTCTGCTTCGCAAACTTGATTGTTTTTTTTTGTTTTTTTTTTATTGTATTTAACCATCCTTTCTAATACAGGATATGTGCAAATTAACTTGCGATACCTCATCTAAAAAGCAGAAGTATTGAAAAAAACAGTATTTAATGTATTTACCTACCTGACCACAAATGACACTCACTTCCTTGTTTTAACATGGAATATGGTTACCGTAATAAATTATAACAGAGTTTTTTGAACAAGACAACAATGTGAAACAACATATTAGTGAAGTGAGCAAGCCATTCGCAGTTCACAGCTTGTTATTTCAGCCTGGAACTGAAAAGAATTCCAAATACTCGACATTTACTAAACTGCACAACTTGATATTCCAGTTATGTGTTGCCGACATCTTCCATACGTCAAAAGAAAGGCATCACTTTTTTTGTCAGATTTGCTGCTCTCAGGACACTTTCTAGAGGATATTCCTTTGAGCTGCAAAAGTCTACCGGAAACTACAATAGTAGTGCAGTATTTCGTGTTTTGGAAAACTACAAAACGATATGTAATTCAATATGTTAACGTAACATTATTCTGCAGTTTATAACAGTTAATTCTAAAGGGCATGACCATCTCAGTAGATGTAGTTATTTAATATAAATAGTAGTGAACTACAGAAATGATTTTAAAAAAAGGAAAAAAAAAATTAAAAATTGGTTACAGGAAGGATGCTTGGCAGGGGCAGAGACTACTGTAGCCACAAATGGTAAACTGCAGGAGATTTTTTAAAAGTTATTAAAGAAGCCTAATTAAAGCACAAAATTTTCACACGCGTGCCAAAAATGTAAATTCTCACTCCCAGAGGTTTTAATGCGGGTAGGTATAAAAAAGATATAAATGACAAATCTTGAGGAGGTGTAATAAATTAGCACACTACTGTATGTGCTCCCTTTCTGAATAGAGCCTGTCGATTGGACACCCATGAAGAGATCAGGAAGTGCGTTCACCAATTTCTTGCTACTTCTGCAACATTAGAAGTTTTTCTTTTGAGTGTTTCTCCTTTTAGAAAATTAGCACTGGGTTGAATTGTTTGTTAAAACGACCAACAATAATTACACACCCAAATTTGACAAATAACACAAGATGGTTTGTTTAAAAGGGGAATTTATCGAAGAGGAACTTCATTCCTGGCACATTAGAATGAATAAAAGAGTACTTCATTGATACTGGTAATAGTCTGCCTATATAATTTAACAGCAGAAAGGAACCCCGGGTTGGAATAAATGCACACCTTTTTAATTGTAATAATTGATATGTTAAAAATATGTTTTGATTTATACTAGGTATGTAACAACTTCAATATTACCTAATTCCTAATTTATAGAGTCTGCCCCTTTTTGAACCAGGGGCTGCAAATTAATTGTTGATGAAAATCAAAGTAAGCTAGTGAGTTGGGAATTGGAACACTTGTACTAGTTTCTGTCTTCACTGTAAAACCAAAGTATACACAATAAAATAATAATAACAATAATACATTTTATTATGTATTTCCTTGTACAAAGCTGTTTAAAAAGCAATTAGAATGCATACATAACAATTTCCATTTCACTGTGTTTCTAAGCTTTGCATAATAATAATAATAATAATAATAATAATAATATATAATAATAATAATAATAATAACTTGTTCGCCACATTCTAACCCAGCCCAAAAACACAAGCATTTGGAACGAAAGCCGGACATGCTGTATTCTTACACTGTACAGGTAAGTTTGATCAAGTATTGTTGGTGGAAAGAACAACAAACTATGTTGGCCATAGTCAATACTAATTATACAGTCTATTATAATGCTAACTACACAGTGCATTGTATAGGGTACTGTCACCAGCAGTTACCAATCTCTGACCTTATGGTGTAACAGCTGAAAAATAGTTCCTATACCTGTGACAGTTTAAAAAATAAAGGGGGGTTCTTACTTGAGGTATTGCTTCTGGTGGGTTTGTAATATCCATTGGTTTAGTACTTCTACTCATCTCTTCCAAAGCTTGACCAAAGGTGAGTTTCCCAACCCGAGCTTGCTGTAGCCACGTTTGTTTCTCTGCAGTGTTTAGTTCCTATGAAAGCTAGGCAGGGCCTAGAAACACCATGGTTACCTGTAAGGCAACTTCCTCATTCTGGAGGAAGAGGACAATTTAAGAGCACTGGGAGGAGAGATTGAAGTATAATCACTTAAAAAAATCAAGTAGGAACATGCTGGTTAAGATCAAATTGCATTTACCTGGAGAAGAAATGTAAATGAGTTTTCGGTGTAAGGAATGCTGAATTACAAGTCTTGCACTGTAGTGCTGCGTGCTTAATCACCTTGTATGGTAATTGTTTTTCAATTAATTTCTCAAGCTTAAGCCCCAGAAAATAATAACTAAACTGCTGTTTACTAAATGTATAAATAAGAAGCAAAAAATATAAATGTTACAAAACTTACAGTTTTGAAATTTATGCAGTTTAATGTCTCAATGTACTCTTGGAGATAAAAAAAAAAAAAATCATGGAATTGTTTTGTTTAACAAAATTTAATCTAAATTTTTGACTCATCAAAGTAGCCACCTTTTGCAGATATAACAGCCGAACACACTTGTGGCATTATTTCGACAATGTAAATCAAATATTGTTTGGAAAGTTCTTCTCAGCACTGTTGCAGAAGTTCCCACAAATGTGTTGCACTTGTATGTTGCTTTGCTTTCACCCTTCTGTCCAGTTTATCCCAAACCAGCTCGATGGGGTTTAAGTCTGGAGACTGTGCTGGCCATTCCATGATTTGAAGCCTACCATCTTGTTCTTTTCTTCTAAGGTATTTCTGACATAGCCTGGAGGTATGTTTTGGGTCATTATCTTGCTGTAGGATGAACCCCTGACCAACTAGGTGTATCCCAGTGGGTATTGCATGGCGCTGCAAAATGCTGTGGTAGCCGTTTTGGTTCAGGGTGCCTCACTCTATGCAAGTCGCCGACTCTAGATCCAGCAAAAGAGCCCCATACCATCATGATTCCTCCTCCATGTCTGACAAGTGGTGTCACCCACCGAGGAACCATCCTTTCGCCTACTCGACAGCGTACAAAAACCCTGCGAAGAACCGAAGATTTCAAATTTTGATGCATCGGTCCATAAGACCTTCTTCCAGTCTTCAGTAGTCCACTGGTGGTGCTTCATGGCCCAGGCAAGCCTCTTTTTCTTATTTTGCCATCTTAGCAATGGTTTTCTTACTGCCACTCGACCTGTCAAACCTGAAGACTGAGACTTGCTTACTTCGACCAGTGTTAAGCTGTGCTTGAAGCTGTTGTCCTGTGAGCCGCCTATGACGCAAGCTGTTGACTCTCAGAAACTAGTCTTCTGATTCTGTTGTGGCTTTGGGTCTGCCAGACCTCTTCCTGTCTGTTTCCTCCAGTTTCCAAGTGCCTTTTGATGGTGTAGGAAACTGGACTCACTGACACCTTGGCTTTCTTTGCAATTTCTCTAAAGGAATGACCTACACTTTTAAGGGTTATAATGGTCTGTCTGTCTTCCTTTGTTAATTGCCTTTTTCTCGCCATTATGATAGCAATATACTACTTCCTGCAGAACAATACTGTCCAAATAATGCTTAAGAGGGTGTAGTAACACAGTCTGTTCAAACACTGCTTTTATACAGACAGAGGGTTTGTAAGTAATCAACAAAAGTTGGGACACCTTTTCAAGGCTTAATTTAAATTTACTTCCATTGCAGCTGAACAGCTGTAAGTTGCTGAAAAAGGCCTTTTTGTATAACTCTGAAATGCATATTGTTTTTCAGTTTTTGGTAACCTAAACTTTTTTTTTTAACCTCTGGCAGTTTACTGCTTACCTTTTTACCATTTCAGGTTATTCACTGGACTTGAACTGCTTAAATTTCAATAAAAACTGGAATGGGGGTGTTCTAAAACTTTTGACTGGTAGTGTGTGTGTGTGTATATATATATATATATATATATATATATATATATATATATATATATATATATATATATATATATATAATTCTGTGGTATGGTAACTGTTATGTCATGAATGTAACGAGTCCTTACACACTAACCCAAACGTGTGATTGGGTTGTAATTTTTGTATAACCTGGTGACTTATGTTAGCTTACATGATTACAATCGAATGTAATGGTACTGGTGACCACCATTACTATTATATATTATAATATTAAATAATAATAATAATAATAATAATAATAATAATAATAATAAATCTGTATTAGAGACTGCATTTTTTTAGGCTTGCACTGGTTGGTGTGCCATCTATATCAGGTGTCCCCAAATTTGGCTCCCATGATATTGGGCATCCTGACTGAGGACCCCCACTCAGTGCATCCTTTGAAGTATTAACTTTAGCCCTTCCAACAGTCACACCCATTTGTTATAAATGCTGACTCTCATCTTAACTAATGTCAAGGCAGGAACATAAAAACAAAAAGGCTTTTTAACAGCAGTGTAAATCTAAACATTGCTTTGTCAATTGGGACAAACTGCAATATACAGAGGCTTGCAAAAGTATTCAGACCCCTGACCAATTCTCTCATATTACCGAATTACAAATGCTACATTGAAATTTCGTTCTGTTTGATATTTTATTTTTAAACACTGAAACTCAGAATCAATTATTGTAAGGTGAGATTGGTTTTATGTTGGGACATATTTTTAAGAAAAATAAAAAACTGAAATATCTTGCTTGCATAAGTATTCAACCCCTGTGCTGTGGAAGCTCCCAGCTTGCACCGATGAAAGAAATTGCCCTAACGAGGACACAAATACCTTACCATTGGCCTCCACCTGTGAACCATTAAAGTTGTTGTCACATTTTCTGGATAAAAACCCCACTGTTTAAGGATCATTGGTAAGGCTGTGAATCTGAAGGAAAATGAAGACCAAAGAGTATTCTACAGAAGTTAGAGATAAAGTAATATAAATGCATAGATTAGGGAAAGGGTACAATAATATCCAAGTGTTTGGATATCACAGTGAGCACAGTTGGATCAACAGGAGGATGCTGCATCACACCACCCAGGCATTGCCAAGAAAAGGCCGTCCCTCAAAACTCAGTGCTCAAACAAGAAGGAGACTTGTGAGAGAAGCCACAGAGAGGCCAACAATCACTTTGAAGGAGCTACAGAGTTCAGTGGCTGGGCGTAGAGTAATGGTGCACCAGACAACCATATCAAGAGCTCTGCATAACACTGGCCTGTATGGGAGGGTGGCAAGAAAGAAGCCGTTACTCAAAAAGTACCATTTGTAGTTCAGTAATATGAGAGAATTGGTCAGGGGTCTGAACACTTTTGCAAGCCACTGTATGTGTTGTTGTGACTCCCCCTGAAACCAACTCACCACCTGCAGTTTGAGAATCACTGCCATACATGACACGTGAATAAACACATTTGTTTGAGCAAAACAGTGCTGCTGTAAAGTATTCTTGTTAATAGGTGGCTAAATGTTTCACCTGTACAGAGCCTAAATAAACAGCATTTCAATATTTAGCCCAGCACAATTAAAATCAGCATGAAGTTAGGTACTGTAGTGGGTGCACATATTCTACACAGGCACTTTCCACTGCAATGCATCTGAAGTCTAATCCTCATCAGCCAGTTCAGTCATAAAATCTACTCCACATCCTGTTTTTTCACCAATTTAAACAAGGTTTTTGCAGAGATCCTGCTCCCTACTAAAAGCCTTCAGCCAGCAAAGGGTATAAGTGTATATATATATAAGAGTCCTAATTGTCTTCCGTGAACTCGAGATATTTTGTCTCCTTCAAAAAGTCAGAGTTTGTTAAAGACTGGAGTTAAGGGTTTGAAAACGTGGCCCAGTAAGGGTCTTGTGTGATGTGATGTTTTTGTTTGAGAGTTTCTAAAGATTTTACTGACAAGAAGTAGTTAGCCCATTCATTGTTTGATATGATTAAGTTTACTTGATTTTGATTTTTCGAAACCATTATTAATACACATACTAAACAGATAAGATGCTCTGCAGAACACCCCGCAGATATCTGCTTAGAATCTCTTTGGTGTTTTTGCATATTTTAACGCAGATTTAGACTGGTTGTACAGATAACAAACTCCCAAGACATGTTAAATATTACACCATCGGAAGTTGTCACTGTAATTTAAATAAGAAAGAAAAAGCCTTCACAACCAAATAATGACAGAAAATGGATTTGTAGCGGAATGATTTTGAAAGATCTGTTCACATTACTGATTCCATTTCTCTATACATTCTTAACTTTATTCTCTCTAAGTGTTACATTTCATTATACTGATCATTCTCATTTTGAATTTGTTGCCATGATGAGGGATGGATGTTACTTGTCAGTTCAAGTTTTAATCTATTTTTTTTTTTTTTAACTTAAAAGATAAAGTATGGGCAACATGACAGAATGCTTTAAGAGCAACCCACCAGTTGATTAAAGATGGCAAATGTCAATCAAAACATAAATAAATGCCTTTATATTTAGAAATTCAATTTGCAGCCATCAATTAAATGCAGGTGTCTGTAACGATTAGAGGTGAACGTGTCACTTCTCAGTACTTTCACGTCTCAGTACTTTCAATTAATAACACCTGTATAGCCAAAACAAACTAAGCTAAATTAATACAATTCTAGTCAGATAGTCAAACTAAGTATTGTTTTTCTTTGTCACTTTGCTTTTAATATTAAGAGCAGTGAATATCATTTGTTAGCGTTTTAACAACTTAAAGCCTCCTTGCGGTCTCAGGTTTTCAGATATCAAGCTGGCATTTTTGTTTGAATATGATGAAGAAATTACAGTGTTGGTACAGGGTATTATTAAATGCTCAATGTTTTTTTTTGGTGGGGGAGGAGGGTTAGTTTGTGGGCCCACACCACATTCAATCAATCAGTCAATCAATTAATCAATCTTTATTTTATATAGCACCTTTCATTACTAGTCACAAGATAAAAATAAGGTTACTGTTAAGTTTTTTTGGTAACACTTTACATTAAGTGTGTCTAATTAAACTGTACTTATAGTGTAGTACATTAATTACAGTATGCAAGCACTGCAAAAAAAACTCTGGAAGTTAAGATGGACAATATTTGCTCTGAATTTTATGTTTTAAATTTTTTAAAATTGTAAAAATGTTTTATTTTAAAATGTTTTACAATTTGTAATGTTATTGAAAAAATATATCATATATGAAAAATGTTGCAAGAATCTCTTACACATTAGTCATCGGTGAAATAAATGTATTTTTGTAGGATGGTACAGAGGGGAAAAGAGAGCCATGAAGTTCGCTATCCCAAGAATTTGACGAGTTCCCACTGACCACTCAAGCAACTGCTACTTCTGCATGGTGGACCCTTCCAAACGTCGGACTGGGAAGAATGCACCTGCTATCACGTATCCGGACCTTCCTTCATCCATCGCCCCGGTGCCACACTGCCATGAGCTCCCCATACCCACCCCTGCGGAGAGAGAGCAGCCGTCTTTAGAAGAGAGCAGCAAGTCAGAAAGCGAGGAAGTAGTTGTAGATCCAGATGAAAATTTCAGAGGTGGAGCTGAGGAGAGAAACCCATACTACCACAACCAAAAAGACCTCAACGACTTGATTAGAGATCTTGGTCTCACCAAGTCCAATACCGAGCTTTTGACGTCTAGGCTCAAGCAGTGGAACTTACTGGATGAAAGTGTGCAAGTCGCAGATCAGAGGAAGCGTCACCAACCTTTTTCCAGTTTCTTCACCTGTCAAGATGGGCTCTGCTTCTGCCACAATGTGACCAGTCTGTTCGAGGCAATCGGAAGAGGCAATCAAAGCCGTGCTGCTCCATAATGGTAACAAGTACCCATCTCTTCCCCTGGCTCACTCGGTGCACCTCAAAGAGGATTACAACAGCATCAGGACCTTGCTGGATGCCTTGAAGTATGATGAGTATGGCTGGGAGGTCATAGGAGACTTCAAAATAGTGGCATTCCTGATGGGTCTCCAAGACAGTTTTACCAAGTTTCCCTGCTATCTTTGCCTTTGGGACAGCAGGGACACAAAGGCGCACTACCACAGGTGGGACTGGCCACAGCGGACCGAGTTCTCTGTGGGGAGGAACAACGTCAAGTGGGAGCCACTAGTTGACCCCCGGAAGGTGCTGATGCCACCACTGCACATCAAATTGGGCCTTATGAAATAATTTGTCAGAGCTCTAGATAAGGAGTCGGCAGCCTTCAAGTACCTTCAAGTCTTTTTCCCCTAAGCTGTCTGAGGCAAAGGTCAAAGCCAATGTCTTCGTCGGACCACAGATAAAGAAGATCCTGGAGTGCAATGAATTCCCCAAAAAGCTCACTAGTAAAGAGAAAGCAGCTTGGAACAACTTTGTCGCAGTGGTTCGGGGCTTCCTGGGCAATCACAAGGCTGGAAACTATGTGGAGCTGGTTGAGACTCTGGTGAAGAACTATGGCACAATGGGCTGTAGGATGTCCCTCAAAGTCTATATCCTTGATGCTCATCTTGATAAATTCAAGGAGAACATGGGAGCATACTCGGAGGAGCAAGGCGAGCGCTTCCACCAGGATATACTGGACTTTGAACGCCGCTACCAAGGACAGTATAACGAGAACATGATGGAAGACTACATTTGGGGGCTGATTCGTGAAAGTGATTTACAGTATAATCGTAAATCTCGAAAAACTACTCACATCTAAATCTTTTGTAGTCATTTTTGTATTACTTTAGTATAAATACATGTTAATTTGGATTCATATGTTGTTTTTTTCTGACTTTATGTGAACGAAAAGACACAAATTTGCCCGTTTTCTCATTGGACATAGGTAAATTTCAAAATATCAGTGTCCTGGTCACAAAAGCAAAGTTTGTAGGGAATAATAGCCATTTTCTATACTTTTGAGGCATAAGCAATTAGGAAATACCACTTACTACCCAGGAACAAATATTGTGTTACATAGTGTAATTGGTCAGGATACAGATCCAGCGCATTCCCCTTGTAGATGTAGTTGAGCCTCGCAAGACGTGAAGACGATACATGGCTCAAGACTCATTTGTTTCCAGGTTTTTTAACTAACTGAGCCAACAGGGGCACCCTTGCTGCCTTAGTCCCTATGCAATTACATGGGCTGTTTGTTCCTAAAACCTCCACTGTCTATATCAGTGCTTCTCAAACTCTGTCCTGGGGACACCCTGTGGCTTCTGGTTTTCTTCCAACAGAGGTTTCAGTTATTTAACTAGACCCTTACTTGAACAGATAATTTGCTAAATTAAACCTTTTTACTTGTTTTCAGCTCTTGAGCAGTTGCATATTTCAAGTTAGCTGTAACATTTTATAAGTAACTTGAACTGCAACTGTTTACGAGCTGAAAACAAGTAAAAAGGTCTAATTAAGCAAATTATTAGTTCATTTAAGGGTCTGGTAAATTAGTTGAGCGCTCGGTAGGAATGAAAACCTTCTGGATGCAACCCCAGTTCCCTGAAATAGAAAATAACCATTAATGTATGGTACATTGCCGTCAGGCAGTAGGGATTGGCTGAGCTTTATAGCAAAGCTGCCGATAGGCCTCTGTGCAAGCTGCCGTGTAAGCCCGCCCCCCTGGGAGCTTACTATACGCAGCGCGCAGACTCTCTTCCTCTTTTGCTCTTCGGACCGAGAAGGATTCTGGAGCGACCTCGCGGGTTAATGGTTATTTTCTCTTTCAGGGAACCGGTGTTGCATCCGCAACCTATCGTTCCCTTTCAATTTGAAAGTAACCATTAACGTATGGGAACAGTGTACCCAAGATGTCGCGAGGGAGGAATCTCGGCAGTAGGACAGACTTACGTCATAACGCAATGGCGTAGGCAATACATCTAGGCATATGCGGAGCTGCGCCTCAGTGTCTATGCTTGCAATGACACCTGTCCTAAGGTGGGGTATCAGACACTACATTGGCATCCTGAGGTGCCATAGAGTGTAGTACAGATGCTCCATATAATGGAGCAGGGGAATCCAGCATGTTTAATCAGGGCTTCTAGCACCACGTCAAGGCTCCAAGATGGTAGGTTGGTCACTCTTGGAGGTCGCAAGCGTCTTGCGCCTTTAAGGAACTGAGATGCCAAAAAATGGCAACCCGGTGATAATCCGTCAATGCGTACATGGCAGGCTGATATGGCGGCTAAATACACTGTAAGTGTAGAGGGAGATTTCCCTTCATCTAACAGTTTCTGCAGAAACTGTAATATTACTGACATAGGACAAGATATTGGGTCATGGCCCCCAGCCAGACACCAATCTTGGAAGAACTGCCATTTGTACGTGTACTGCGACCTGGTAGAGGGCGCTCTGGCGCTCTGAATGGTCGAGATCACTGCTGTCGAAAGCCCTAAGGCTGACAGGTGCTCCCGCTCCGTGTCCAAGCCCATAGCTGCATGATCTTGGGGCTGGGGTGCCAACGCCGACCTTCGGCCTGGGACAATAGGTTTGCTCGCAAGGGAAGCTCCTGCGGTTGACCATGCAGTAACTGCACCACACTCGGGAACCATACTCTCCGAGGCCACCGAGGAGCGATCAGAATCACCGTCGCTCGCTCTACCCTGAACTTCCCTAAGAAGGCGGGGAGCATCGGAGTCGGTGGAAAAGCATATAGGAGAACTGGCGGCCAATCCTGAGCCAGTGCGTCGACACCTAGGGGGCTGTCGGGATCCCTCACTGAGAACAATAGGGGGTAGTGCGTGGTCTCTCGGAAAGCGAAGAGATCTACCTGCGCTCTTCTGAACCATTCCCTGATGCGCTCAACCACCTGAGGGTGGAGACGCCATTCTCATGCAAGAGGGCCTCCTCTGGATAGGAGGTTCACTGCGTAATTGACTCTGCCCAGTAGGTGAACCGCGCGCAGAGAGGTCAAGCACGGCTGTGCCCATAGCAACAGCCGTGCTACCATTTGGTGAAGTTGGGGGGACCACAGGCTGCCCTGGCGGTTGATGTATGCCACAACCGTGGTGTTGTCCGACCGCACCAACATGTGCTTGTCTAGAAGCACTGGCAAGAAGTGCCAGAGGGCGAAGTCCACTGCTCTGAGTTCCAGAGCGTTGATGTGGGCTGACCTCCAGGGTCCTGACCACACTTCGTGGGTCCGAGAACCGTTCCAGACTGCTCCCCAAACTCAGTTGGAAGCATCGGTCATAACCTCTTCCCTCTGGAAGATGTGACCCAGGTGAACGCCCTGGCGGAAGTTTGACTGAACTTTCCACCAGCGTAGTGCTTCCCAGCAGGTTCAGGATACCGTCAACCTGCGGTGTTTGTCTCTCCGCGGATGTAACGCGAAGGCATTGAACCAGGCCTGTAGAGGTCTCTGGTGTAATAAGCCCAAGGGAAGGGCTTGTGAGGCGGCAGTCATCAGCCCAAGCATGCACTGACACAGCTCCATGCTGATTGTTTCTCTCAACCTGAACAGGGAGAGACACCGTTCCAGCGAGGCAACTCTTTGTGTCGACAGGGTCTCTTCCATAGACACTGAGTCCAGATGCAACCCCACGAACTCGGTCTGTTAGATTAGCACGAGGTGGCTCTTCTCTGAATTGACCTTCAGACCCAGCCGCTGAAGATGGTTTGTAACCATCTGAGTGTACTGTGCCAGCTGCTCCTTTGACTGCGCGCAGGCGAGCCAGTTGTCCAGATAGTTAAGCAGTCGGACACCTTGAGCCCGCAAAGGGGCTAAAATGGCGTCCATACATTTTGAAAAGGTTCGAGGAGCTAGAGACAGACCGAATGGGAGAACACAAAACTCGTACACCCTGCTCTGGAATGCGAAACGCAGATACTTTCTGTGACCCAGGCAGATGGGAACGTGGATGTACGCATCTGTCAGGTCCACGGTGGTAAACCAGTCACCGTGCCGGACTGACTGAATGATGTGCCTGTGCTTAAGCATCCTGAACGATAACCGCTAGGTATCTGTTCAGTACTAGCAGATCTAAAATGGGGCGGAACCCGCTGTCCTTTTTGGGCACTAGGAAGTATTTGGAATAGAACCCCTGGTCGATCAGAGCAGGGTCTACTTGTTGAATGGCACACTTCCTGAGCAGTGCCTGTATCTCTGCATTCAGAGCTGAGGACTGAATCGAGTCCTTTACTGCAGTTACACCCACTCCCCTGAAGGAGGAAGCTTTAACCGGAACTGAAGGGTGTACCCAGTGGAAATGGTCTTGTGCACCCAGATGTCGTTGGCACACTGTTGCCAGAACTGGAGCTGTGGAACAGTGTAGGGGTGGGCTAATAACTGCCTGGGTGTCTCAGGGCTGCTTTGGCTGCTCACTCTCACGAGGGGCCTGGCCGGAGCCACGAGGACGTGACCTGCCACCTTCGCTAGGGTGATATATTACGTGCCGCGGTTGTGTAACCCCAAGCTGCACTGATAGACCTGCGGGGGGGGTCTTACCACCCTGTGGTTGCGCCTGCTGTTGTGGCGGTGCCTTGTGCCAGGGCTGTCCCTTGGGCCGATTCGGCTGGAACCGTTTGATTGGCCATTTGCTGCGATGCCTCTCGTGCTTTGACAGAGCGTTGTAGCATCTTCTCTACTGCCGGACCAAACGTGTGTCCGGGAGTGATTGGAGCATCCAGCAAGGGGGCCTAGTCAGGCTCCTGCACTCTCGCCTGCGAGAGCCAGAGCTGTCTTCTGGCCACCAGCATTGAAGCAATGCTCCTGCCCTGAGCCCGCGCGTTGAGCTGGGCTAACCTTACCAGCAGCTGGCTGACCGTGTCTAGATCGCTTCTGAGGGCCGCAGAAAGGCACTCCGGAAGGTCTCTAATTAGTGCCGCCTGGTAGACTGTCAGTAGACTGGCTACATTAGACAGTCCGACTGCCTCCGTGGCCGCAGAATACCCTTTCTTTATGTGTATCTCTGTGGTCCTGCACTGTTTATTAGGACACGCTGGGTCCTTAGGAAGCCTAGACAGTGTCGGCATTTTCACCAACGTGGCGAACGCAGCGTCCACCGGTGGAAAGGACGCTAGGCCAGCCTTGCTGCCCCCCTGCATAGTAAAGGCCGAAGCCTTGCAAGACGTCGCAGGAGCAGAGGCCGGAGCCCCCCAAGTAGACTGCACCTCTTTAACAAAGTCCGGGAATGCTGGGAGCATCCTGGACTCACGGGACTGGGCCGAAGGCGACTCAAACAGAGATTGCCGTGGAAGCTGTCTGGGGCCAATCAATACCCAAGAGTCTGATTGCTCTGTCAACCACAGACCACATAGGGTCGTCAGTGTCCATCGGCTCGGGCTCAGCGTCCTGGTCCGAGTGGTGGGAGGCAACCTCAGCCTTTACACTGTCCCCTTCCAGGATGTCAGAGTATTCACAAAATGCTGCCCACCAAACTTATAAATGCCAGCGATATTCATGTCCTGTCAACTGCTCAGAATTCATTAATTTGGTTAATGCTTCCATTCTTGTTAGAGCTGATAACAATCATTGCCTTACAACGTTGTTTGTTTATTTATTTATTTATTTATTTATTTATTTTGTCAAGATGATATTCCTTGGTAATGCTTCACAAGAACGAATGTTGGTGTTTGTATTAGTTATTTACCAGTGCTTTTCTATAGCCAACTTGACATAATATGTGTAGACACCACAGCCCACATTAATGTAAATGGAATACTGCAGAAATTTGAAAAGGTCAAAGTATGGTTTCTGCAGGGCTTATATCTGAGATACCAGTCTTGGGGGCCACTAGGGATTTCACAGTTCCCCACAAACACAGTCCCAGTGCTGTTTTCAATTCTAGAGCTACTACAGGATTTGTACATATAACAAAATGCAATGGAAGTTATAAAATCCCCCTTAGAAATGCCCAGGAAAGTGTCATAAATGTATGATCAAACGTAAAACTTTAAACATACATCTCCATCAAAGTGGTTTGGATGAAACATTATAATAATGGCAGGATCAATTTCTCTGCCATTCCACTCTCCTCAAAAACAGTATGGAACAAAGTATGGAAGAAATGAAATCTAGTATTCAGCTCAAACTTTAAAGCACCTTGATTATTACAGATTCACTACCGGCTGGTTCCACAGACCAAGATTAACACCAATCTTGGGCTATTCCACCGTATATTAGTGCTAATCGAGTGTGAAACCAGTCTCATATATCACAATCCATATACATGTTTTGCATGCAAAATGAGCAACTCCTGTCTACAATGTAGAAAACTGTGGGCCAGTGTAGCAGGGAGAGATCTGTGCTGACTCTGCTGGCGTGTTCATGGGCTGCAGGAAGAGGGCGGCAGTCGCCCAACAACCGCCTGTGAGTCATGGCAGTGACACAGGGAGGTGGGAAAGTGGGTGTGTGGACTTCCCCCCTCTCTGAATGGCTGAGAGGCGAGTCTTGGGAGATTGTTGGTCCTATAAAATAATGCTCTGCTGTTTCCTCATGTCTGCCCTTATAGATGCGCTGAGAGTGCGGAAACGCTGGTCGTGGACCGAGAACCAGCTGGGAGAGAAAAAGACACGAAAGTGTCACAGTGAGACAGTGAGAGCGGGGAACCCTTGGGCACACTCCTTAAAAATATAACAGAGCAGGCTAGGTATCCGGCAGCGTAGGACGGAGATCCGGGTCGCACGGGCAGCGGCGACCGGGATATTGCTGCAGAGTGCAGCACCTTTTATTTGTAGTTTTGTTATTGTGTTATTTTTTTCCCTTGTTATTTTTGCCTTCTGTTTTCATTATTATTTCTTTGAGCACCTGCAAGGCGCTGGTATTGTGTACCATCACTTGGTATGCCCGTGGTTCTGTTTACCATCTTTGGTAAATCAGACCACGGACCCACAGCGCCATCTGTGGGATAAACTGAAAAACAGCACCACGAAAATAAAACTGAGCACCTGTGCGGTGTTGCCAAATCCACCTGTCAGTCTCCTGTGTCAGTGAATTACCCACCACCCTTCCACAGCCAGATATTCAAAAATTTTGCGAATGCCTGAATTGTGAATATTGAATGTATATCAATCAATTGAGCTCAGGCACAGCTGCATAAGAGGCAGGAACCTTTCAGTCTGGGATGGGTTGGTCAGACGAGGAACGTTAGTGAAAACACATCTAAACAGAAAAAACAATTGCTACTCGACGACACTCGTTTGCTTTAACTATGCCTGTTTGTTTAGGCCATCATGTCTTTTATTTTATGCAGTGTTTTGTTTTGTGTAAACCTTTAATTCAATAAATACACACTCAACCCTTTGTCTCGCAGTAGTGGTGTGTTTCTTTCTAGTCTGACGTCACCCACAAGCCATCCTGTTCATGCTTGTTTATAAGTACCTTGGTTTCTCTGAACAGATAATTGCCCACTTTTCCAATAGCTGGAAATGGTTTTAATGAGCACTACCCATTTCCTAAGAATTGATATTTTTCAGGAATATTCTCTATTCCTAGTAAATGGATACATTTGTGGGGTTGCGAGTGCTCTTTGCTTACAATCTGAATGTATTATGTTGGTGATTATCTAGTCAGGGAGATATTCGATAAGTTGACAGTCTTATGGGGCAACATCCAAACACCAATACTATTTGATGTTGCACATGAAGGACATGCTCATCACTCCAGTATCGGGACATCATTTCAAAAGTTTAATAAGTATATATATATATATATCACGGGGCGCTGTATATCTTATATATATATATATTATTTATATATATATATATATATATATATATATATATATATATCTACTCTTTAAACTGCTGTCTGTTTGACAAACTGGGCTTTTTTTATTTGAAATAACTGTCTTGTTTTTTATTATGCTCTACAGTAGCCTGACCTATTGTTGCTGTTTTTCATTTAATGGTACAGTAAGTACTCCAAAGAATGTTCTACCCCATATCAAATAAGAAGCCAGCAGAATCAGCGACAAAAATATAAAGGTACCTTCATTTTGCATCCTTTGATGATCGGTTATCAGGAAACAGAAAGGTACACATTAGGAAACCATTACTGTCTGAAATATATAACATTGTGAACACAGTAGTGTGTAAATGTATTAGGATACAGCAAGAATTGTCATGAATATCCTTTATATACCTACCTGCATGAAAAGCACTGGGTGTGAGAATTTACATTTTCAGTAAATAATCAGTGATATAGAAACAATAGGTGAAACATGTGTGAAAATGTAAGACCACTTTGTGCTTTAATTAGGCATCTTAAACAACTTGTGAAAATCATGCATTTTACCATTTGTGGCTATGTGTCCCCTTTCTCTTACTACTGTATTTTAAATTAACAGCATGTGTGGCCTATCAAAATCAGTCAATTAAATTAGACAATCAATAATTTGCTGATTTTGACAATTTTCCACGATTTTCAGTTATAGTTTTTGATTTCATATGCACAACAAATCAAAATAGAAGCAATGGGGTGTTCTAATGAAATTGCACACGACTGAATTGTTGCAAGGAAGATAGAAAAGGGTACACCGTATACAGATAAAACCTCTATTATCTAAACTACTTGGGACCATGTGGTGTTCAGGTAATCTAATTAAAACTGTGAACTTGTTTATATGATTTTCCCAATCAAGAAACCTCCTAAAAAGATATAATTCAACCTTGTTATGGGCTCATATATAATATACAGTACTGAACTGTTCTGTAAATACTAGAGTTTGGGAAGTACAGCACACAACAAGACAGGTTACCAAGAGGTTGTTTGCATAACAGATAATCAAGGTTTTACTATAACAAGTTTATAAAATAAATTAGCTATTTAATCGAAATCAAGGTTTATCTTTTATACAAGTCAAAATAAATTAGCTTAAATAGAAATATTTATATATATATATATATATATATTATATAAGTATAAATCATATATATCTATACTATATATATATATAGAGATAGATATATATAGATAGAGAGAGAGAGAGAGTGTGAGAGAGAGAGAGGAGAGAGAGAGAGAGAGAGAGAGAGAGTGGAAAAGCTTAGCTGATACTTAGTATCTCTGTTTCCAGTTCAATGGGAGATATTGAAAAAAATTGATCTACACTGTCATGGATTAATATTCCTTTCTCTATGAAGTTTATTGTTTAACTCTTCGCTTAGAAATCACCTGGGGCTTAGAAAACAAAGCTCAAGAATCCTGCCTTGGCTGCAGCTCCCTTCACTATGCTTATGAGAAAGGGGTGCATTTGCTTTTGCCTGTTTTTTTCATCATTTATTTTCGTGTGTTCATCCTGGTGCAATCACAAGGGGGGAGTATATATTAAACTATAGCCTTGGAAAAGAGTTCCAAAAGCTGCTTGGAGATATAATGGCAGCTCCATTGTCCTAATCAGTAAGGTATATGAAAAGAATTCACTAATTAGACTAGTTGAGTTTTCTTGACCATGGACTGGTTCAATTGCAGATATCTCAATTGGGCTTTGAATCCATTTACTCATGCTAGCATGGTGTCTCTATTCTTTCCTTGAGCCATAGGCTCTTGTATGTATCTAATAGGTGGGGCTGATCAAAAAACAATAGCTCGGCAGTAAAAGGCTATTCAGCTATTTGCCTGTCATTATATATATTCACTCTTCTAATTTGACAATTTTTCTAACTCCACTGTTTTAAAAAGGTGTGATTTTATAATACCTCCTGAATCATACAACCATTATAGCCTTTTATTATGATGAGGACCATTCTTATAAAATTGGTTCAAAAATAGTTCAAAGAAGAAAGTGCACAGTGCTTTTAAAACAACTGCAAAATTCTCTCGTGTATCCCAAACGAGAAATGAGCTTTGACGCTGCTTAATTTAGCTGTACAACATGTACTCAAAGCCTGGGTGCTTCTGGGTAGATACTTGCTTGTATTTTTACTAGTTGTGACCCATTGGATTGCTTTTTTGCCATGCTTGAAAAATTGTCCAATATTATTTTATATAATTTATTTTAATAACACTATGTAACACAATTTTTGTTCCTGGGTAGTAAGTGTTATTTCCTAATTGCTTATGCCTCAAAAGTATAGAACATGACTATTATTCCCCACAAACTTTGCTTTTGTGACCAGGACAGTGATATTACTGTATAATCGTAAATCTCGAAAAACTACTCACTTCTAAATCTTTTGTACTCATTTTTGTATTACTTTAGTATAAATACATGTTAATTTGGATTCATATGTTGTTTTTTTCTGACTTTATGTGAACGAAAAGACACACATTTGCCCGTTTTCCCATTGGAAATAGTGATATTTTGAAATATCACTGTCCTGGTCACAAAAGCAAAGTTTGTGGGGAATAATAGTCATGTTCTATACTTTTGAGGCATAAGCAATTAGGAAATAACACTTACTACCCAGGAACAAAAAATAAATAAATAAATAAATTGTTATATGGTGTAATCTGATCAATGATGGATATATTTACAACTCTTTAACCTTGAGATAGTATACAGATCTGTGCCCGTTTGTACCATTAACATTAACCCCTATGTCCTTTAAGGGAGGTGTTGTACATAGGCAATATACAAGTGAGTTTAGAAAGGCTAAACGTTTGTTAATAAATCTTCTAAAGGTTACACAGTTGAATAGCATTTGCTCTAAAAAAAAAAAAAAAAAAAATGTGCTTGCTCTTTTGTGTCCTGTTTCTTATTGTAGACATTAGCTAAACCAGCTGATTACCATTCAAAAACGCAAGTCTGGTCTTTACAGCTGATTTTCCCATCAAAAATCCAGCATCATGTTGTGATTGGTAATAAACAAAATCACAGTTATGTACAAATGTATTAGAACACCCGTTGCTGTTGCAGTTTTGATTTGTTGTGCATGCAGGAGACTTTTTAGAAGTTCTTTAAGATGCCTAATTAAAGTGTAAAGCGCGCTAACATTTTCACACGAATGCCTGTTGCTTCTGTATCAGCTTACTGACGGAAAATTGAAATTCTCACACCTAGAGGTTTTCATAGAGGTAGGTATATACAGAATGACAAAAAAGATGTACAGGTTAAGAACATTGTAACTATGCGTAATAACATTGTAATTTACTATGTAACTACTATGTAAATACACAGTAATTAGAAACACATGTAAAATGTTACTGAATTGTCTGGGTACAGCTGCAGTGACCAGTGTGCACTTCCTTCTTTCTATACATTGAACATCTTTTTGGAATAAAAAGAGTGTCACATTTTCAATGATAAATCACTCCATCCAAACTATTAGATACTGGTACGTTGGTTGAGGTCATCTATAGTCACTCTTTATTGCACATATGCTATTGAAAATATGCTGCTATTTCCATGGGACACTAGCTTTAGACAGGAAATTAGATGGTACCAATGTATTCATTCTGGTACTGCAAAATAATTGAGATCAGCAGTGTTGATATTGCAGAGCAAATTGTGCTTTGGTTCTTAATACCAAAATAAGGATGTTTGCAGGGTTCCCTATTAACCAATTAAACTGTAAACTTACATATAATGTTGCTGTCAAGGAGTAGATGGGAACCAACTGCTAGGAGCATTTGCCTTTCCAATTATGTGTTCCACACTAGCAAAATAAACCTCCCCTTTAATGGCTCAGAAGCCCAACTGCCTAATCCGGATTATAAACTAAAACTAACTAGCCATTTTACACAACACACAAACTTCAATTTCCATCATGAAATATTGATAAAAACTACTTTAAGGATCAGTTATAAGTGGTTAAATAAAATCTATATACATAGTATAATTTCCTGCATTATTACATGATTTACTGTGTACAGTATACATTTTGGAAATGCCTATCCAGTTAAATTTGGCAATGCCCTGAAATATAAAAAATGCAAGTTGGATTGATCAAGTAATGTGACATGTGATCCCTGTGCCACTATAATGATGTGAAAACAGCACGATTGCAACCAGTCTACCTGGAATGGGGAAAGCGTTAATAGCATTTAAAAGAGGCATGCCGGGGGGCTGCAAGTACCACAGTGGTAAGGACAGTGGTGTTGGTTGGCTGCTCCAAGACATCGATCTAGGCAATGATCAGGGCAAACTGTGTCCAGATATGAAATTAGCTACACTGCCTTTTTTTCTCATATATTATTATTATTATTATTATTATTATTATTATTATTATTATTATTATTATTATTTAGCAGTCACTTTTATCCAAAGCAACTTACAGAAAATTTAACAAAATATAAAATTATATAAATTACAGGTAAGAAAAATGCAAAACAAACACATGTATACAATATACACAAAATAAATATAAAGGAAAATGTTAATATATATAAATAGGAATTTACAAATAAAGATTGAATCAGTGAGTTTTGAGAAGATGGCAAAAAGAGGTAAAAGACTGAACAGTCCTGAGGATAACCGGTAGTTGGTTCCACCACAGGGGTATGAGAGAAGAGAAGGAGCAGCATGGGAGGAAGGAGAGTGAAGAGAAGGATCCGCATGGGAGGAAGGTGAGTGAAGAGAAGGATCAGCACGGGAGGAAGGAGAGTGAAGAGAAGGAGCAGCACAGTAGAAAGAAGAGTGAAGAGAAGGAGCAGCATGGGAGGAAGAAGAGTGAAGAGAAGGAGCAGCATGGGAGGAAGGAGAGTAAAGAGAAGGAGCAGCACAGGAGGAAGGAGAGTGAAGAGAAGGAGCAGCACGGGAGGAAGGAGAGTGAAGAGAAGGAGCAGCATGGGAGGAAGGAGAGTGAAGAGAAGGAGCAGCACGGGAGGAAGGAGAGTGAAGAGAAGGAGCAGCACAGGAGGAAGGAGAGTGAAGAGAAGGAGCAGCACTGGAGGAAGGAGAGTGAAGAGAAGGAGCAGCATGGGAGGAAGGAGAGTGAAGAGAAGGAGCAGCATGGGAGGAAGGAGAGTGAAGAGAAGGAGCAGCACAGGAGGAAGGAGAGTGAAGAGAAGGAGCAGCACTGGAGGAAGGAGAGTGAAGAGAAGGAGCAGCATGGGAGGAAGGAGAGTGAAGAGAAGGAGCAGCACAGGAGGAAGGAGAGTGAAGAGAAGGAGCAGCACTGGAGGAAGGAGAGTGAAGAGAAGGAGCACCATGGAAGGAAGGAGAGTGAAGAGAAGGAGCAGCATGGGAGGAAGGAGAGTGAAGAGAAGGAGCACCATGGAAGGAAGGAGAGTGAAGAGAAGGAGCAGCACAGTGAGGAAGAAGAGTGAAGAGAAGGAGCAGCACAGGAGGAAGGAGAGTGAAGAGAAGGAGCGAACACAGGAGGAAGGAGAGTGAAGAGAAGGAGCAGCATGGGAGGAAGGAGAGTGAAGAGAAGGAGCCTCATGGGAGGAAGGAGAGTTAGGAGAAGGAGCAGCACAGTAGGAAGAAGAGTGAAGAGAAGGAGCAAACACAGGAGGAAGGAGAGTGAAGAGAAGGAGCGAGCACAGGAGGAAGGAGAGTGAAGAGAAGGAGCATCATGGGAGGAAGGAGAGTGAAGAGAAGGAGCCTCACGGGAGGAAGGAGAGTTAGGAGAAGGAGCAGCATGGGAGGAAGGAGAGTGAAGAGAAGGAGCAGCATGGGAGGAAGGAGAGTGAAGAGAAGGAGCAGCATGGGAGGAAGGAGACTATAGAGAAGGAGCAGCATGGGAGTAAGCAGAGTAAAGAGAAGGAGCAGCACTGGAGGAAGGAGAGTGAAGAGAAGGAGAAGCACTGGAGCAAGGAGAGTGAAGAGAAGGAGCGAGCACAGGAGGAAGGAGAGTGAAGAGAAGGAGCAGCATGGGAGGAAGGAGAGTGAAGAGAAGGAGCAGCATGGGAGAGAGGAGATTGAAGAGAAGGAGCAGCACAGGAGGAAGGAGAGTGAAGAGAAGGAACAGCATGGGAGGAAGAAAAGTGAAGAGAAGGAGCACCATGAAAGGAAGGAGAGTGAAGAGAAGGAGCAGCACAGTAGGAAGAAGAGTGAATAGAAGGAGCAAGCACAGGAGGAATGAAAGTGAAGAGAAGGAGCCACATGGGAGGAAGGAGAGTGAAGAGAACGAGCAGCATGGGAGGAAGGAGAGTGAAGAAAAGGAGCAGCACTGGAGGAAGGAGAGTGAAGAGAAGGAGCAGCACTGGAGGAAGGAGAGAGAAGAGAAGGAGCAGCACTGGAGGAAGGAGAGTGAAGATAAGGAGCAGCACTGGAGGAAGGAGAGTGAAGAGAAAGAGCAGCATGGGAGGATGGAGAGTGTAGAGAACGAGCCTCACGGGAGGAAGGAGAGTTAGGAGAAGGAGCAGCATGGGAGGAAGGAGAGTGAAGAGAAGGAGCCGCACGGGAGGAAGGAGAGTGAAGAGAAGGAGCAGCACGGGAGGAAGGAGAGTGAAGAGAAGGAGCAGCATGGGAGGAAGGAGAGTGAAGAGAAGGAGCAGCATGGGAGGAAAGAGTGAAGAGAAGGCATAACAAGTCAACCAGTAGAGGATGAGTGGAGAGGGAAGGTAAGGAGACATGAGTGATTTTGGATAGGGAGGGGCAGTATGATGAATAGAGCGAAAGAGCACGCGTCTTAAACTTTCCCAAGGGAACAGAAACATTAGGCAAGCTTAGCCTAAATGACATATTGAATTACATGCCACTTTGTATTTTTCCATATACTTAATGGAAAACTGACAGATTGAAAAATATGAAATTTCAAAATCTAACAGGAAATACTGTACAACTGTTATGGCTTCCAGTAGACTTTTGCAATATCATTTTGTATTTTCCTTTATTACATGATGTTAAACAAAAAATCTAAACATTGTCTTGGTTTGCTTATGCCTCGAGAATTTCTCTCTTTGATCATTTCAGATTTGTCTTTGCATGCCCACATGCATGCAGTGTCAAGAGAGTAGGCCAGGCACTGACAAAGAGCTGTTAATTGAACATTGTGCAGAGAGTGGCTTTACTCAAAGAAATGAAACAGTAGTTTCTGTCTGACCTTTAAATAATGATGTCATAGGCTGTATATAAACTTCTCTCTAGTGAAGCTGATGGCCTTCTGGTCCATCTGGTTCCAGTGAGATCCATTTAAAGGCATCGTCCTTAAGGTGCTGCCTTCCCATTATTAGATTCCCATTGTCACCACGCCCCTTATTTGTGTGCAGTTGAACTTGTCTTACTAATGTGTATATTTTTAAATGCCTGTTTTCTTCAGCACACTTACACATTCGCAAAAACAATTCAAATTCTTAAAAAAATTCAAATAAAACTCTGTTTAAGAATCCTCTCCTTGTTAGTCGCCCATGCTTTGACCTAGTTAACGCAGTGTGCATCCTCATTTATTAAGACTCGGGGACAATAAATTAAATACATCAACAATGTTCAGTACTAATACCTGGGGCTCCCTGAGTGGCCCCCCTGGTAAAAGCAGAGCCGCGTGGTGTGCAGATTGAGTCACAGAGTCAGGGAAGTGCAGGATCGCGTCCTGGCTGTGCGAATTCACCACTCTTTGCTGGGGATTCTGGAGAGAGCGTCCGATCAGATCAGTTGTTGGATCAGAGGACACCCACTGAACCTTCAGTTCTCCTTAGCTGTGTGGGAAATTGCTGCGGTTGGGTGTTCAGAGAGTAAGAATGAGACATGAGTAAATATACAAAGTGAATAACCACAATTGCTATTCGTGCCGGAATTCAACCAGCACAGTAGTTAATTGTTTATTCTGTTTATTTTGGCCATTGTGCAGTTTATTTTGTATTCAGTGTTTTGTTTTGTTTTAACCTTTTCTTTTTTTAAATCTGTGCACCAACTCTTCGACCCACAGTACTGTTGATGTCATCCGCAAGCCATCCGGGTGACAGACCCCCTATTTAGTTTACTGACTTGTCGCACAGCTTCTATATGTACGTGTCTGATTGTTACATTTAGAAAATGTTTAGTTAAGAAGAAAACCAGGTTAATTTTTGTCTGAAGACCATGTGAATTGTAAATTGATATCTCTGAAAAACATGCAGTAAAGGGTCAACTTTTTGGAATAATTTTATTTTTGCATTGTTAACGTACTTTTAAAGCTGCAACTTTGACGAACATGACTTAAGAAATAAATAAACTTTAATACAGCACATCAATACATCATTTTACAAAGCTTCCTGTACAGTGTATTGGTTTGAAAGTTTGAACCTTTGACAACCTTAACTAACATAGTTCTGGTATTTGCAATGGCAGTTTTGGCTCAAAAAAGCAAGACACCCAAATGGAATCATCAAAAATAACCAAAAGAGGTTGTTAAACTCTTTTTAACCATCTGTATCTTGTGATTAAATAAGTATGATGTTACTACACATTGCTTAAAATGGGTGTCAATCACAGATATCAGGAATGCTAACAAAACTTTTGCATCATCTTGTATTGATCATGTACTTTTTGTACAAATCACTCAAATATGACGTTGAGCTATATTTTGATATTGCACCCAGATCTTTAACAAATGTATTATGGTAAATATGTAGACCATTATTTACATTTTGTAAAGGAACATTTAAATATGCAAAGGCACACTGAATAAATACACTTAAGATGGGACACTATTTCACATACATACATTACCTTGCAGGTGTCATAAGCACACAATGCATTTGATCAGTAAAAAGTTGATCTCATGTTAAATAAAACAGTTTACAAAACCGTCACAGTTATTGAAATGATTTGTACGTTCAACTGTAGTAATAGAATCTTTTTGGTCAATCCGTTTAAGGTAGTGTGAAAGAAAAAAAACATAAAGAAAGTTGTCTAGTTCTTTCAACTGGTAACGTGTCCTTAAAATCTTATTGTAATAAAGTATTCTTCCATATTAATAATCATCAAAAACATTACTTTTACAGATTAAATATTGTGACCAAGGTAAAACTTTTAAGATACCTTGGCCACTTCATCAGTGTAAAATGTGACCAGAAGAAGTATACAGCAAAGTGGTCTCTCACAAACCATAACCTAAACCTTTCTGTCATGGTCCTTTGGCCACTGTATACTGTATACTACTGCTTTAGTAGGTTCCATAGTTAACTGTTTTCCCATATTATATCCTTCACAAGCTGCCTTTAGGAAAGTTAGTCCATTCAGTCCTTGATGTTTTTCACAGTTGGTGCAAAGAGGCAGGCAGACAAGCATCTGTTGAGGATGAATTTCTCTTTCACATTCTAATGTCTGTATTTTTGGTCATTTTTGTTATGCCTTGTTCTAAGGGGAACTTGCTTTAGCTTAATAACTAGCTTACTAACATATTGACAAAAAATTGTAGTTAATACATAATCATCTATTTGCATGTTTAAGAAATAATGTACATTCATGTTCAATTATTTCTCAATAGCAAAACAATATCACATTAACATTGTGTTCAAGTACCTCTGAACAAATACACATTTTAAATTAAACCCTTGTAGTATTTAGGGGTGGCAAAGCCTTTCTTCAGGCTTATAAAGGTTGCTGTTTGTTATCAAACTATAAGCTAACCATTAGCATTTGCAACATGTGTTAATAAGCTAATAAACTGCTCTTAAAAACAGATAAGAAAGCATGACTGTCATTTCCCTGTAAATTAAAACATCATATGCTTGTAATGAAGCTTGCTTCAGAAGTAACTGTACCAGTGCAGTACACATTATCACAGCTTAAACTGCACAGTCTTGTTGCAGTTGTAAGTGGGGGTTGCTTGTCAAAGCTAATTTTTACAATGAATGCTAAAGCTCATTCCATAGCAACATATTATCTCTTTGAAGGTTTTGCGCATTTCCAGACTGCGAAAAGCATAGATAATGGGATCAATGACAGAATTGCACATGATCAAGGCCAAGTAGGTAGTGAAGTGTGACATGTAACAAGCACAGTAAGGGTTCTTGGGGCATGTGATTAGAAGGATGAGGTGAAGAAAGAAAGGAGCCCAGCAGCAAATGAATACACCAAGGAGAATAGTAATGGTGATGGCACCTTTCATGCACGTTCTGGGCTGCACGGCACCTTCAGCAGGCAATGCCGCGATTCTTTTGATGTGCAGCCGGGCAAGCATAAACATATGCACATAGAGAGTGGCCATGAGGACTAGCATGGTAAAGAACATAATAATGAGACAAACAATCACGGTCTTGCTCTCGGAATACACAATGAAGAGGATGCCACAAAAAATGCAAGCAACCCATATGACACAAATCAGGGACAGGGCTTTCTTCAGAGTCATGATGCTGTGGTAACGTAGTGCATAGAAAATGGTAATGTACCTGTCGATCGCAATAACCAACAAGTTGCAAATGGACCCCACCAGTGAAATGCAGATCATGGAGTCAAAGATATTGTCCATGAGCTGGATGAATCTGTCGTCCACAATAAGGTAACGGTTGTCCAGAACGGCAATCACGATTGTCTCAAGGGAGTTTGAGAAGCTCACCAGCATATCGGCCGCCGCGAGGCTGCAAACAAAAACGTACATCGGAGAATGCAGGTTTTTGTTTTTAATGATAGCAAGGATGACCAAGATGTTTTCCAGCAAACTGATGATCCCCAGCGTCAGAAAGATCTCTGCCTTGATGAGTACTTGCTCACAAAAACTAGGCATACTCCTGTTGGTGGCCAGGCTGGTCTCATTATAGTCCATCGTGTTGTTAAGAAGACCCCCATGCAAGAGGAATATCTGCTGCGTTGAGTTCATCTTTGAGAAGGTTCAATACTAGAGTGCCAGATGATGTTCAAATGGGATTAGTGTTACATTAAGTTCTTCTCAGAACCGGTCCAGACAGGCAGCATCTCTTTAAAACAACTCCTTGAAAATGGCAGTATTGCTAGTCTTCACTTCTTTAATCTGAGAAACTTTCAGGTTGAGACTGCAACAACAGCATTGCCTTGTATCTGATTTTACCTCAAACAGGAGCTGTGTCATTTCCCCAAGCTTTGGGAGTTAAGCATTCAAGCTGCTTTAACTCAGACAGCGCAACAGAATGTGAAATGAGATCAGGGATAGAGACGAGCTATGCAGTTGTGACCCAGGGGGAGGGAGCTCCTCCACGGAGCTCCAGTGAAGGAGTTTGTTTGATTGGCAGAAAGACTTGTATGGCAAATGTTTTTTTTTTTTTTTTTTTTTTTTTTTATTCCTCAGCACAGGTTGTCTTTTATTCCTGTAAAACTGTGGAGCTATATTTGGTGCCCTCTTCTGTTGTGAATATAATATTAACTGAGCATATATAATGGTCTGTCATTAACTCTCCTGACTAAATTGTGTGGAAATTGTGTTTAATCTCCGGTCTCTAGATAGCAAATTTCATGCAGTATATTTATAAAACCTGTACCACTTTCTTCATTCACATCTAGGCAGTCTCTCCTATTCCCTATAAAAACTACTGCTTCAGTAAATAACTAAATCACACAATGTATACAGCTACAAAACTGAACGTAATATCAATTATTTATTAAAAGATTGTGAATCTTTGGGGAACTGGCAATGATAGTTTTCAAGTTAAGTTCCCTAATAGAGCTCAAGACCAAATTTACAGCTAATAGCCTTTATTTCATGTTGATTCTCTCCACTGGAATTCATCCTCTCCTAACTGTCCATTATTATTATTATTATTATTATTATTATTATTATTATTATTATTATTATTATTATTTTTGTCATTAGCAAACTCTTTAATCCACAGTCACTTACAGAGACTAGGGGGTGAACTATGCATCAACAACTGCTGTTGCAGAGTCACTTACAATAGGACCACACACCGTGAGTCAGTGACTCGAACAGGGAACCTCCTGGTAACAAGCGCCTTTCTCTAACCACTGGATAGTAGGTGAATCCTGAGACATGCGAGGCATTAATATAAAAACAAAACAAAAAAAATACAGTAACTACAAATCAGGGGAAAAAATCACGAAAAAAAGTACTGATGTAACACGATAATGTTACTCTCTTTCACACCAACATACACATTATATATCAAAATTAACATTGTACAGTCAGGAATTTTAATACAGCACAATATATAACTGAGAAGTATGAGCATCATCTTATACTTTAAATCAAACTGTACTCACCTGCCTGCAAAATACTGCGTTTGGACGACAGATAACAACACGCCCCATAGAGTACTGAACACACGTGAGCATTGCCATTCAACACAAAGCTCAGGAATCACAGGGAAACCATCCCATACTGAACACACGAGAGCATTGCCATTCAACACAGAGGTCAGGAAACACAGGGAAACCATCCCATACTGAATAGACATGAGCATTGCCATTCAACACAGAGCTCAGGAATCACAGGGAAGGGATACTCCGAGACAGGGAAGCTGCGGTGAAAGCCCTAGAGTGCACATTTAATCATGAAACAGAAACAAAAACAAGCCAAAAAGAAGAATAAAGAGTTAACAAAACACAACAAGGATCCAATAAAAACACACAGATCAGGCCGGGCATTCGGCTTCACTAAACTATCTTCATAACACCACCATTTTATATAAATTCTCTATAAATGTGGCCATTCCCCAATTAGCATTTAATTACCTAATTAGGGAATGGCCACATTTCACCTGTGATTGTTGGCCATGAATGTAACAAACTTAAATTCCACCCTGCCACAGTCATACAAACAAATAACACAAAATAAAACCACAAATTAATTTAGCAAAGCCTCTCCCAATTTACAAATCCAACAAACACCTCTAGCTGTGGATACCTCTGCGATCCGGCTGGAAACTAGAAACTGAACTAGGAACCCCCATCTAGGATCACTACAGTACAGTATTCAGTGGTTAGGGGTTCATTCCCAAACCAAAACAGTGCTTTTAGTACACAAATACACAAGAGACATAGCAGAGGTACAGTGGGCACCGTGATTCCACCTCTGCTGTTATTTGAAGCATTAAACATCAAAGGAAGCAGTGGGAGCCAACATTTATTAATAATGGTACTCTTTTTACATCACGAAATACAATGGCCATACAAACAAGAAGCTTCTATATTAAAGCGAGAGCAAGGTGGAGAACTCAGATCCACTCAGATTGACTGCAAAGACTATTAAAAAAAAACATCTACATGTGGAGAATGGAGAATTCTAAAATGTTGAAAAGCAGAAATAAAACGTTGGTCGTATTGTCAGCATGCTGTGAATGGCTTTTTGTCCCGATAATTTTCAAAAAGAATACCACTTTCAGATCGCTTTTCAATGGAAATAGTCACATTAAATGAGATTTCACCTTATTTCCATGTGAATAGGCCATCATGTTAATGCAGTTTTCAAACATTGCTTTTTTTCCTCCTTTGGACAATAATGTTGATTTTTTGTTTTTTTCCTTAATTTGCCGTTTTTATGTTTACAGTGGAAATTTGTCGCATTTTACATCGAACAAGGCAAAGACTAGTGACGGCAGGAATATGAAAATTGGAGAGTGCTATATTTAAATGGCAGTGTATTTATGAAACATATCTTAAAACATTATGATTTGCTTGAAAGAATATTTTATACCCTGCTCTATAAAACTGTTACTGTGAGGGAAATTATTTATGTATTTATTTATTTATTTATTAAGACTTTAACTCGATAATGGTCGATAATTGACGTTAGAATTGGCACGATAATCGATGTCAATGTCAGGGTTCGATTTACAACACTATGATGTAAAGTTAGTGAGCGATACACGATTATTGTACCTAAACCATTGCAAATCATTCCATATTTGAAAAATAAACACCAAAATCTGGAAACACTAATTATACAGTATACCTAAACTGCACATTTCATCTTGGAATTCCACCTGATCTGGTGACATTGGATTTAGGATTGGGATTTAGATGCTCTTGGATGATTGAATTTTTCTGTCAGATCTGGACTGATCGACAGCATGCTAATTAGATGCATAATATGTCAAACATTCTGCATTTTATTAAAACCTATGGGTTTAAAGTAAGGATCCAAATGTAAAATGCTTAGACTGTAAATTTGGGTTTGAGTGGATTTTGTGTTGAGGTAGCATTCAATGTATATAAAAACAACAGCAGCAGTATTGCTATATCATAACAAAATAGATTTTTTAGATTTTCTTCATAATAGCAGCATGTTTGACCGGCACACGTTATGACTAGTTGTTGAGAGATTATCATGTGCTCATTAGCAAATGCAAATAAAGCACTGATCTTTCTGAACAGTGTTATTAATAATTTAGACATTGTGATTACTATGAGCTTCAGCTTCAAAATGACCAGCCATTCCCTGAAGATTCACAAAGGAAATGCCTTTATGGCTAGCACTAATTGTCTTTGTGACTAGCGGTGCTCATTGCATGAGGGGCCTCATTTTCAAAAAAGAGCACTAAACTTTATGTTGTGTGATAATTGCAATTAATTAATTGGTTATGAAAATGTGTTTGAATGAAAAAATCTGGCAGCAAGGGCTATTTAAGTTAAGACTGTTCACTTTGTGGGTCGCACCATAAAATTCTATATATATATATATATATATATATATATATATATATATATATATATATATATATATATATATATAAGTAAGGTGGCAGGGGGAGGGTCAGATTCCTCCCTGCCTTAAAAAAAAAAAAAGTGAAAATGCACACTTTGTTTAATTGAATTGCTTTTGTTTAATTTGTTTGTTTAATTGTATTATTTGTGTTAATTGTTTTATTGTTAATTATCCCCTGCACCTGGCTATCACTGTAAATTAAAGCCAAGTGCAGGGTATTTAAGGAAAGCAGCCAGTTTGCTCAGGGCTGTTGCTGCTGTGGAGTGAAGAGCCTGGCTGGAAGGCGTAAAGGTCTGTGTAAAACCTACGTTTGGTTTTTATATAAATTTGTAGTAGTGTTTTGTTGTCATGTTATATGTCCTGCATATCAGTCAGGGACCTGCATACCTTTAGTTAGTGCTCAGTGAGAGCTAGGTGTTTGTTTGCTTTATTTTTTAATAAAGTGCACGAAAGCACTATAAAAATCAGTTTATCTCTGGGCATGAACCCGTTCTACATCCAAGCCTGTTCACTATATATATATATATATATATATATATATATATATATATATATATATATATATATTTATATAATAAAAATTATAGTCCCCACTGTACGATTCCTAGTAAGTAAGCAGGCACGGTTTCAATCAGTCAATATATTTTATAGTACAGAAATAGGCAGATATAACTAGAAGCAGCTTTCCTAGAACACTGACAAACAAACAAAAAAAAATCTATATCACAAATGTAACATAATGGAGGTATTTATTGCAATGGAAAGCTCAAACAATATCTAATTTGTCTTAATATTTAATTGGAATTCCAAGTTGTGTTTTTAACCACACTGGAAAAAAAAAAAGGTCCTGAGAAGCTGTGGAAATGTGAAATAGTCAACAGTACCACTATGAAATGAACCTTTTTATGACTTCTGTCCAGACATTCGACACCTCTTCAGTGGCACACTTGCTAACAATGCTCATTACGTGTTCTAATTCTGCAACTTGAATCCCAGCTAGGAAAGGTAAATTACTTTGTAGTTTTAGATGTATTTCCTTATTCCCCACCTTTATTTTTTCAACCTAAATAATGATTGTCTTATAAAAATAGTTAGAACTCTTGTCAGCTTTATATTTGAATGGTAACATTTACAGATTCTTTTGCTAACTATATCTTCAGTCAATGCTTTGCTTTACAGTGATTCAAGGATTAAGAGGACATTTACAATTAAAAACTGGAATGCATATTTCCTTTAAATAAAGCCACTCAGAGCTAATTATTGATTATGAGGTATTGTTGAATTTTATTGAAAAAATCCTACTTCCGCAAGAGGCAGAACATTGTAATGGCTTGTAACAACATCTCTAGTTTTAAGTGGCACCACTTTCTCCATTAGTGCAGCAAAGTGTATACATTGGAAAAGCCTAGAACAAGTTGTACTCTAACGAGGCGTGTTGCACTGCTTGACAACAACCTTGAGCTGAACTTAAATCAATGCTTGAATTGCGGTAAACTGGACAGCTATTCATCTGTTGCATCAAAGAACAATAATCCTGAGAAAAGAGTGCTAGTGTGGTCAAAACAATGACACAAATTTCAATTTGTACAAACGCATTGTTCCAATACTAACCTAGTGCTCACTAACCAGCTCCATCTTCAATCGAACGTGGAGTTCAGACTTAAGCATCATTTATTCACTTTTCTCCAATCTCTCTAGTGGAGACTTGGTGGTCTAGGGGTAAAAAAAGGGGCTTGTTACCAGGAGGTTCGTGGTTTAATTCCAGCTCAGCCATTGAGTGACCCTGAGCAAGTCACTTAACCTACTGATGTAAAACCAAGGTCTTCTTGCAAGAGACTCTCCAGAAGCAGTAGTGATGCATAGTACACCCCCTAGTCTCTGAAGTTGGATTAAAGTGTCTGCTGATTAATAAGTGTGTTTTGCAAAAGTTGCTCTTTTTGTAACTTCCTTAATCAGAGTTTGATGAAGACCAACAATCCTAAACCAGGGCTGACTGAGTCCCAATTCAAACCCATCTGCTGCTGATGGACACAAATGAGGAGGTTCTGCATGTCTTCCATTATTATGTCAACACAGACATCATTCCAAATCATTGGAAGTTAGAAAGTTTTGGGTGTTGGAAACCAACATCTGCTATAACATTTGTATCGGAATTGTTATCGACTGTAATTAAATTGAAAACAGATCGCCATAGGAACAGATTGCAATGTTTTGAGAATTAATTTTTCCCCAATTAGAACAAAAATGACATGTGATTTGGATCATATGACTTAAATGCAGTTTTAGACAAAAGCAGCATCGGTTTGAAAATTATTTTAATGGTTCAGGCATGTGTTTCATAAAAGCTATACCGCTCTCAAATGGAATGCATTAAGTGGAAAAATAAAAGCTATTCAAACAACCCTAGATGCATCTCTGAAATGTGAAACACATGGTGAAAACAACTGAAATCGTTGACCAACACAGAGGTTAATGTATCCACTTTTAACAGCATCTTGTATGTCGCATGATTATACATTGCTCCCTGTTTCTGATTCATGCAATTGGAAATGTAAAGTTGCCGGGGAGAAAAAAATATATACATTTTTTGTATCTCTTATAAAAGTATAAAATTTAAGTTGCTGTTCTTCCATTGATTATACTAATTGTATTTAGGTAGTAAAAGGAACACATTTCTATATTTATTCACGTATCCAAGAATGCATAGCAAAGGTTTGTGTAAGGCTGTTTCTATAAAGCCATATTTAATTCAACTTCTGTAGAATGTTTAAGATTAATTATTGTTGCTCATTTTTTTCACTCAAAACTGAGTCCTCTAATACAGCTATACAAATATGCCCAGTCTTGCCCATTTCAGGACAAAGGATTGTTAATGAGTGTTTGTAAAAATCTTCTTAGGTTAACCGATGTTTTGAAAAAGAGAATGAACTTAAATGCTGTGTAAAACAGATGATAAATGTTTTGTGAATTGCAAACTTGATAAAAATTGAACCAAAAAAGCTGTCCCTCCTGGTTTTTGTTCTAACTATTTACTAAATTACGTAATTGGACCAGGTAAGTGCTTAGTAGAATTTTAATTGGTCCAGTTAATTAATTTAGGGTACAGTTGCAACAAAAGCCAGGAGGGGCACTGGCCCTCCAGGTCTAGGATTGGAGACCCCTGAGCTACATAGGTCTCAAATGTGCATCACAGAGCATTGCAGTTATGTGCTGCTTCTCCCTTTTTCCTAACTGGTATTGCTTGGCAAGTAGAAAAATACAGGGGTCTGATTAGAACTAAGTCTAATAACGCAACGCTGCTGCTGTGGTAAATGACAAGTGATTCAAAACTTTTGGCCATAGCTGTATTGCCCCCCTTATAATCTACTAAATAAAAACACTGGTTTGTTTTTCAAAGTCATTTTTCTGTCATTCAATATATGTGGATAAATAAATAAGGAGATAACAGGTTATTATAGACTTTGAAAAATGAATTCTACAAGAACCACCTTTTTCAATATCCGATGAGCAGGATGCAATACAAAAAAAAAAGTTATATTCCTTTCAAAACAAGATTTTATTCTCTTTTCAACCACTTTCCAATTGCTGTCTCTTCTTTGATTAAAAGTGTTCCCCTAATTTGTGTTAATACTTCAGAAAAAGCACATGAAAGGCACACGCTATTAAAGGATGTGACCTTTTAAACTGCTTAAAAGGTCACCCCGTTTCCTTAATGTCTGCCAATGCTTCTGTTCTACTCCAGCTGAAGTGTATCCAGCACCGGTCTGGTTGATTGGTTTACACGAACTTCGCAAGGTCGCATTCCATTCCAGAATGAAATTAAATTCAAATGTTACAAAACTAGATAACGAGCAACATCAAAGGTATGATTAAGCTGTTTGTATCAGTTTTTAAATGGCTTGATTTTGTATATACAGTACGTTAGTTTCCAGGTCTGCAGACTGTGACTCTTCCTATTTGCTTTCTGGACACCCTTGGCATTGTAACAATCTACATAGCACCTACAGGATGACTGGTGGCATTGCCTGCTTCGCTGGAAGGAGACCTCTACTGGAAAGGGATGTGATGAACCTGCTTTATTTGAATTGCACTCACTGTAACATTCAGAACGACTTTGTAACTATAAAACTGTAGAACTATGTGCATAACCCTTCAGAATCAGTCAAATAGCAGTTTTATGAATGCCTGACATATTTGTACTGAAACCCTTATGAAGGTGTTATGAATGCAGTATCACATCACATTAAAAATGAACTCATTTGCTGGCAGTCTAACTGGTATCTACATAAAAATAAAGTTTAATGTAGTTTGCTAAGAAAAGGCTGCTCCTTTTTTTTGTTTTTTTCAAGCCTTGGTTGCTACTGATTTTGCAACACATGTTAATGATTTTGTGAATCAATTTGTTTTGTAATCTGTCGGATCACTATCCCCAATGCAAAGGAGAATACAATCATCCTTTACATGTTTGCCTAGATAAAGCTTAACCTGGATTATTCTGTATTGGATAACTGGAAACCTCAGAAGAGACCTTGCCTGTGTCACACTTGTTTTTATTATATACATTCATCTGGAGATGAGTCTACATCATTTGTGAGCAGAGACAAAACTATCATGTTCATTGATGCTGTACTTTTGTTTTAGCAATCCCAGTCTCTAAATACATTTTGACAAGGAAATGAATACCTAAAAACTGATTTTGACTGCTGTACCCTGACAGTTGGTAAGCTAGCTTTATGGTTAGATAAATAATAACTTTTGCACGAAACAAACATAAATATGTATGGTCTATTTATGGTCACCATACAGGGCTGATTTGGGGCTGCATTTCCATTTACTTTTCTATTCATTCCAGAGCAGCTTCTTGGGCTTGCTTTGTTCTTTCATGAAGTGAAGTGTAAGAGAAACCACTCTAATGTGGTCCACCCTCACAAGATGAAGGTTTGGCTTGCCAAGGACATATTAAATGCTCTGCAAGATTAGTTGTTTCGAACAAGGTATATCTTACTACATGTATTGAGACTATAGAGGACAGATTATGGATTTCAGTGATATAGTAGATTTTCCAAAGCCCCTGTGCAGCGCTCCTGAATTCTAGAATCAGTTACAGATAGTAACTAGATAGATACAGACAGTTGAAATGCAGCTTCACTGGGTAAAGTTAAACACTTGATTCGTAGTTATTTTCTTGCTGAAAGTATATGCAATCCCTGATTACTGAGAAATGGGTTTGAGAATGGATGATGCTAAATGTGTATTTGCCTACTTTGAGTTCCTGAGTCCCTTTTGTAAACAAGCTGGATATACCAATGTACTAAGGTTTCCTGGTGTATATATGTAAAATTGAAAATAATGTGTATTTATTTAAAATGTGTGTATTGTACATTTTGGGTTGAATTTGGTATATTCTTCTCCTTCCCTTTTTTTTTACACTTGATGCTATCTTACTTTCCTCAGCCTGTAGCTTAATTATACTCTCTCCCTTGTATTTATAAGTCTGTGATTCATTCCCCTGCAAGGCTTCATCATGCTTTTCTATTTATTAAGTTGTATTTTTTTCTTTTAAATCAAATTTAATAAAGCTTTTAAGGGGCCATCACTGGGGAATTAGGTCTGCAATATGGAACATCTACCACACATGAGGTCTGCATTTATGCATTAATTAGAGTTTAGTCGATCCCAAAGCCTTATCAACCTTCTTTCAATCAATAGAGGGACCAAAGAAGTCAGTGTAATGCAGCTTCAGGGGAGATAAAATGAAAAGGTATTGACAGACCTGCTTGCATGTGCAATAGAATTTATGTGGGCGTAAAGCTGTTAACTGATAAAGTTCTGCAATGGAAAACTTTCTGGTAAATTATTATAATGTGTGCAATGGACAAGGGTTTATAAGATGGGAATATTGTCTACAAAAGATGGCTTAACAATATACTGTATATAGCAGAGCGGTTTCACCTGTAGGTTTCACCATAGGGCACACAGTGTTTGCAGAAATGAATTTGTCCACGGCCCCAATCTTATTTCTCTCTAAGTTTATCGAATCTTGCCTTGGCTCCCATGTGCGGCTTTGCTCATTTTAATTTCATTTTCCTACATTCCATATGTAATACCTGTGAACACCATCTTTAAACAATATATGTGCAGTTTATATCACATCTCAGAACATACTGAACACCAAAGTCGTTTAAAGACCACACATTAAATACTTTCCACATTAAATTTTTCAGTTTTTTTTTTTTTTTTTTTTTTTTTAAACTTTAATGAAGCTAATTATGTCCTGCTTATCTTTAATAACCATGCTGAAGTTTATCTACTGCACCCCACAAATAAACCAAACAAATATAAATAATGTACATAGGCCTACATTAAGTTTTTTGTAATGTGTGATCTTTTGTAAACAAAATTCTTTAAACGGCCTAATAAATCAAACTAGCAAACAAACAAATAAACGTGTTTTCTCCTTTCCAGTTATTCCAGTTATGAATAATTCACACTCATTTTTACTGAACTTGACACTTGCTGTATTTCAAATGAGATGATGAGAAAATCATAGGATAAAATGTGATATAACACACAGATTCCCATTGATCCAGAGATGTCTTGCTCACAACAAGGAGTCTCGTCTGTACAGAGCTGCTAGATAAGAACCTTGTGGTAAAGATGCAGCATGTACAAAGTTACCTGTCAACTTGAATTAAGTTGAACCCAACAGAAAAGCTACAGCACGACAAACTAGTTTACAAGACTAAAAACACATAGAAAATTTAATCTAATGCAGTATCCCAGTCATATTTAATTGTACACCGTGCAAAACTGTAATAGGCTTTCTACCAGTTCTACACTTGTGTGTCAAAGTTCCTCTGAGAAGAGATGTGTGTAACAAATGATGTGTAACTTCTACTGACTGCTGCTGGTCTCCTTGCCAGTTTTTTTACTTCAATGGGGAACAGAACTTTAGTGAGCAAGTGGTGCAAGTAATTGCATTTATATCAGCGGAAAACATAACAAATAGACAATAAGACATTAATGGATAGTGATAGAAGTGTTTTTTTTTGTGTGTCTGATGCAAATTCTTGCTGCTCTGCACTTTGGACGTGTGTGCTTCAATGTGCTGCTTCAAAATTGCAGCTGTGACTTGCATCACCATCAGTATGGCAAGTCACAGGTCACCAGTTACTGTTTCAATTTGTTCCCCATCAACACTAGTTTGTAATGGCCCTTTAGAGAGAAGTGAAACCGTACTAACTGGAAATATAAAACTAAACTGCCAGCAGTAAGTTAATAGATTTTTGGGTCAATTATGCAGAAAATCTGTTACTTTATGTTGTACTGTATTTATTCATTTAAGAAACAGAAAATGATCCAATAATCATACTTCCTGCAATTGAACCCGTTTCACATTTCTCTTGCTCTAAAGTTACATAAATTGTGGCTTAAAGTGAGATGTGGTGTTTTATAACACAGCTTTATAAGGAAAATCTAGATGTCCAAATAAAAAAGCCTCTATTCCAAGAGTGCTCAACACACTGTTCAACAACATTTAGAATGTACCAATACATGATCATTTTGTAAAAAATCCACATTAAAAAAAAGTGCAGATTGTGTCCGTCAGACAGCGTCTGTCAGTCACATTCTGCATGGTGACCATAACTGCCTTGGATGTGCTCCAATCATCTGTAAACTTTTATCAGAGTCTAATATAAATTACTGGGATTGCATGTGGCTGCAATCTGATACACTATTTCCTGTTCTTACCTCTGCTTTGCATTCAGACTACTTTACCTGGCAGAACAACATCGACAATATTACATTTGTTATAAATTAGATATTGGAAATATGTTGCTGTTACCTTTCAGGAATTATGTGATTGAGGAGCCTCTCCTAGCAGCATTTACCTATAGTAGAATATGCAATATATTGCTTTCAACCAAAAACATTGCGTCTAGCTTTTAATCCATTACCTAATAAGGTATTTTTTTCCCTTCTTTTTATAACATAAAAGGGACTGGAAGCTCGTCCTGTCTCCAATTCGAGAGGTTTGTTTTTACAAGACCTTCATTGCATGTTCTCATTTCAGTAAGCATCAGATTAAAATGTTTGCTATTATTCAGAGACATGTTCTGTTCTGTAGATTTTTTTTTTTTTTTTTTAGTGTTTTCAATATATGCAGCTAATGGCCAGTGTTTGCTCAGAAGGTTACTCCTAGTTTACCTAATCAATAGAAAAGTCCATGTATTGCTAACAGGTAATTTTTTTTCAACTGTTAGTGAAAGCTACTTTTTACATAACACTTTTTAAAAGCTATTATATAAGCTGTCTGATTAGATACTTGTATTTCCTCTTCGAATATTGTTGTTCCACCTAATTTTTCAATATTTAATGCACTTGTCAAAATGTTTCTTTGCTAATGTAGCTTGTTTTTGTACCTGGTATTTAAAGATTCAGCCAGGGCTTAAGAATGACTTTTAGTTAGAGGTTTCATTTTTATACAGTGTAAGTATTGTGACTTACATGAAAAGGTGCCTGTCATACTGTATGTACCAATGACATTTCCACTGTCATTATTCTTATTGTTGCAGTGGTACATCATTGGCTACTGTTCTTTTTTTTCTATGAAAATGTAGTAACCCCTTGAGTTTCATATATTAGCCTGTTTTGAGTTAAAAGGATCCCACAGCTGAAGGTAAGTGCAAATGTTTTACTGTACACCAGGGTAAATTGTGACAGTAAAATTGACTTACAATCTAAATAGTTTTTAATGCATGCAGTTATTCTCACAATCACAGAAAAGTAGTAATAATAGTACATAGGAAATACAGTAGTTAGATTTATTTATTTATGCTAATAGGTAGCCACCTATTGTTTAAGACTTAATAACTGTAAATGTTACTCCTTGCTGCAGCTTTATATGCGTTAATAAAAACGCTCCTCTGGATAAATATTTTTAATTAACCTAAATGAATCCTCTGATCTGCATGCAGATGTTCCGATTAGGCAGTAAGAGTGGACAGGGACAGTGGGGCTAAGGCGCTGAAATTAACATTGATTCTACTTAACGACAAGAATATTGTGTACTGGTATCTCAAAAAGCGAGAGATTTCCACAATTTCACCTTGTATTTCACCTGCTGTAGTTTCCCCCGAGATTAATAACTCAGGTTACAAATAACTTTTAATTGCGAGAAATAGACATCAAAGCCAGTGAGAACAATTTCTTAATAAAAGAAAATCCTATACAATTTCAGAGCAAGTTCTAATTTAGGCTTTAAAATTCAACATTACAAATTGTATTGCTTGCAGTTACATGCCTGTGACATATCTGCATTAATGCACATGGTTGTTGAACCAGTATGCAGTGTGCAGTGAAATCAATAAAAAAAATCACAAACAATGTCTTCATTAGGAAATGGTTTTATCTAGACAGTCATACACCTGCTCTCCAGAGCTCCTTGTATTACTTGCTGTTGTTTTATACTTCTTAATGTTCAAGTGTGTTAAGAAATTGGATTTCTATTTAAAAACAGATATGTTCTCCATCCCCAGATGCTCCACACAGGCCACACTTCATGATAAACCTATTATTGCAATCCACTCTCATTCATTGCATGCCTTCCAATGAAACTATTTACAGCAGCCTCAAGAGTGGCTGTCTTCAAGGACTATATTGCAATTGTGCCTACTCTTGCAATGCCCATTTCCTTATCTTTAGAAACGGGCAGACGTTTAAAATGGAAATGAAAATCAATGAAACCGCTTAATAAAATGTGTACACTGCCCCATTACCACATTCCTGTAGTGTGGAGTAAGAATAGCAAGTCTCTGGCCTCGTGTGCATTAACAATGGCAGTGAAACTGGGGTTATCTGACACACTTCTTTTCCTTTGCCATCGTAATGCACATCATTATGTTATACAGTGTGAGGACAATTGGAAATAACAACACGTCATTTAAGAGTAAAATCCAATTTGACATTTGGTAACATTGTGACAAACACGATCTTACTGTTGCAGAATAGTTTATTTCTAACCAAACCATATTATGAACTATTAAAGATTTCAAAACATACAGACATCAAAAACAGTTATGTAGGGGGCTCTCTTGTGAAAACACTGCCCTTTGAGAAATGTAAGGCTGGTCTCAATCCTCTGTGTGTGAGTTGCTGATCACAGCTACAGGACCATACTGTGTATCTATTCATCACCTCAGAGTAAAAATCAGCCAAAGCCAGCTTGTGGCTTCTACTCCATTGAGTATGTCAGTTCAACTCGTTGATATCCTGCTGAAGAAATTACTTTCCTGCTAAAACACTTCCAACAGATTCCTCTTTGATACAACCTGCAAGAGAAACACAACTATCAATTAACCTTTCCAGAAAAGTTTCTTTTAAGAGTGCTATTCCTGACCCCCCAAATAATAAGCTCTTAAAAAGGACATAAATGTGCATTAAAACTTGATAAAATACTTAGCTGCACCGAGAACTACCTGACTAAAATATACATTAAAAAAAAAAAAAAAAAAAAAAAACCCTGACGCACATACAAGCTGAACCAGGAATTTTGTTTTAATAAAAACATGTTTTTTAAATCTGAAAAACAAAACAACAGAATGAACCACTTAGACGTCACTTTTAAAGTGTTCAGCATGAAAATCTGCCAGATCTACTGTCTGCCATCGTGAAACTGACTGGAAACAGGGAGATGTATCTTTTATATTTTACACAATACTGTACATGTCGCAGATACCGTTTGCTGAACACACAATCTGTAAGGTATGTCCCACATTTATTAGAATGACTCAAGATTTGTCATTTATAACCTTTTATACCTTCCTGCATGAAAACCTCAGCGTGTGAAAATTTTCAATTTTCGTTTAGTAATCAGTGACATAGAAAATACAGGCACGCGTGTTTGAAAATGTTAAACCACTTTGTTCTTTAATTAGGCATCTTAAACAACTTCTAAAAATTCTCACGCCATGTTCCTTTTCGCTTACTATTTTAAGTGAATTGCACTATTAAAGTCATCAATTAAGACAATCACTAATTTGCCTATTGTTACAATTCTCCAAGATGTTCAGTTCCAGTGGTTTGATTTCATATGCACAACAAATCAAAACAGAAGCAATAGGATGATCTAATACATGTGCACACTGCTGTATTATATACAGAAGCAATGGGGTGTTCTAATACATGTGCACACTGCTGTATTATATACACAAGCAATGGGGTGTTCAAATAAATGTGTACACTGCTGTAGCTACACAACTTTGTACAATAGTTGGTAACAATTCAAGTGACATTAAACTAACTATTTCCCATTAACTTCACTATTTGGACAGTTCACCACCATAATTAGGTGTCTGTAAACAGCAACAAAAGCACTTCAATCCTATGAACACAGCACGCCAAAACATTTTAGCCATGCTGTGAATAGTAGCTTTTTTTTTTTTTGTTTTTTTACTGATCTCAGATTGTTGTATATATTGTACATTGGTCTTCCTATATTGCAGATGTAAAATGATTGCTGACCATGTTCCCACTGAAAACAAAATCAGATAATAGACACGACTAGCCAGTGCTAACAATAGCTGTGCTATAAACATTTGTTAACCGTTCAGTGATATAAACATGTAACCTTAGAAGGATTAACGTGCTACATTTTACTATTTTGACTGGTACAAGGGTGACTAAAAAACTTTGTTGCTAAATGTCTATGTTATTATTACAGTAATCAGATAATAATTTAAATTATTATAATAATAAATAATAATAATAATAATAATAATAATAAATTCCCTCTAATTGGTTCATTTTTTTATTTCAAAGTTCATCTTTCTGTGGCCTCTATTTTGTAAAGCTCACGTTAAGTTTTTACAGTACTCTCACTAATAAAAATGATTTGGGATGAATGATTTATGCACAGTGCTAATCGGAATCTATACTATACTAAGTAAACCTTGTTTGTCTTTGTCTGAAAACTCAGCAATAATGCTTTACATGCTATTAATAGAATTGTGATGGTTTCCATAGCTACTGTACTGTCCACACTGTTCAGATTATTCAGACTACCATGGTGAAAAGAGAGTCCTATCTTGATAAATTTGCAAGCAACACACGCAACCCCAGGTCTCTTTATTTCAGTTTCCCCAGCCTGTACAAAGCCCAGCACCTTTAAACCAGCAGGCATGCACCTTGTGGTGTTTTATACAGGAAATATTCACCTTCTTCCAGAAAGCTCTTTGTCTATTTCCTCAAGTGACTTTCCTTTGGTTTCAGGAAGCAAGAGGTAAATGAACACAACAGCAGCTACTGCGATCGCTCCATACAACAGGAACGTCCAAGACAGACTCAATGTATCTGCGGAACAAAACACACACACATATTATATATAATATATACATATATATATATATATATATATATATATATATATATATATATATATATATATATATATATAAAATGTGACCAAGATTTGACATTTCTCTCCTTTCCATTATTTAACAATTTTTTTCAGTAACAAGTCCAATGACCTTTTTTTCAGTATTTCAAATATCATGTTTCCCTATTGTCTTATTATTAGGTCTTCCGTATTTGCTATGTAATTCTACTAGAAATATCATGTTTCCCTATGTCTATTATTAGGTCTTCCTGTATTTGCTATGTAATTCTATACTTCATGATATTCATTCCAGGTTTGGATTATATGTTTAAGCATGAGTATGAAAATAACTTGATGATTCATATAGTATATATATATATATATATATATATATATATATATATATATATATATATATATATATAATTACATATTACAGATATTCAAATTGAAAAGGGCTTTACTTTCCAAAACCATGTCTAGTGACCACAATTTTACTGTTAATAGTTTTAACAACATATTAGGACCGAAAAATGACAAAAAAATCTCTTGTTAAAGTTGCTGAAAAGGTTCAATTGGGCTTGGACCCCAAGGTCATTCATAACCATACAGTGAACTTACCAATTACATCCAGGAAAGTTAACGTGACAATCAAATTGGCTGCCCAGTTGAAACAGTTGGTGAATGCAAATGCTCTCCCTCTTAGTCCAGCAGGGAATATCTCACTCAGTACTAACCAGGTCACTAGATCAGAAAGAGAGAGAAAGCCAGTTAGAAGGGACTGGCGCTGTTGAAGGTATCTGCAGCGCAGTGTTTCATGCTTGTGAAGTCTACCTGCAGCCATCTCTATCAAGGTCACCAAAGTTATTCTTCCCGGTGAAATTCTGCTTCAGAAGTCTTGGTTTTAGTACTTTTCTTTCACATGGTAATGTCAGAAAGGTCTTCATAATAGATTTCACTTATATTCTGTAAGCATAATGGATGAGTACTCTTTTTCTTTTTTTACAATGGCTGTTTTTTAAATCAGTTGACAAAGAGGAAAGCGACATACACATATCTGATATAATAATAATAATAATAATAATAATAATAATAATAACAACAACAACGTAGAAATGCCTGATCTCATATAGTGCTCTATAATGCCCTATTACAGTAGCATAATGTGTAATTTTAAAGAAAAATGACCCCCTACAAAATGACCCCCAATTCCAAAACAATGCCCACCCACCGATACCCTCTACACAGGGTAAAATAGATTTGAGAGCAACATGACTGGTTTCTGTGTCTGACCCCAATACCTTGAGGTTCCAGGATACAAATTCAGGATATCATTAATTTGCAGTGTTAAAATGTAACACAGTGAACAGAAGACTGTCTCAGAAAGGATACTTGCAGGTTTTATTGATCAGAAAGCAAGTGTCTGTTCTGATTAAACAACAACCCAGCTAACCGGATAATATAATCTTTTAGAACTTCAAAAGCAAACACTTGCAGAATGTTTCCTTGATTCACTCCTAATACAAGAAAAAAGTTCCAGACCTGGTTTGATCCATGTGACAAGAAGAGGTACTGCAGCGTGTGATTTGTCGTTATCTTTCGTGTCATAAGCAAATTTTGCATGCTTGCTTGGCAGTTATTGAAATAGAATTTTGTGCAAGTCCTAAAGTTTCTATCTTGCAAGGAATTTTAATTGAAATGTTTTGCAAGCTTCTAGAATCTTACCAGGCACTTATCAGGCTTGCCAGCTTGCTTAAGGAGTAAAACACACCTAGATTTTGTTTGCTAATATTCTTTGAAGGTAAACACTGAATACCCTGAAAGCTTGTTAACCTGTTTTACCACTATTATAAAACTTTAGTTGTTATATAAAACTGAAAGAAAATGGCAAAGCATGTTTCAAATGGTATCATAAATCCGTTCCTCTTTACAGATCTATAGCCTGTTTACCTGGTTGCTAGACAGCCAAGCCCTGCACGCACTTAGCAATGACCATAAGAAACCAATATGTTTGAGTGGGATCATCTGTTTTCAATAAATTGAGGTTTATCATGTTTACTCCCCCCA